>NW_006921856.1:3762532-3774816 GCF_000298275.1 Orycteropus afer afer | reverse complement strand
ATATATATATATATACTTCGCTGGTTTTTGTGTTTCTCTAGAGAACCCAATCCAACACACCTTCCATGCAGGAAAACCTGGTTTGACTCCTAGCCAATGCACCTCATGCACAACCATCACCTGTCTGTCAGTGGACACTAGTGTGTATTTACATTTCCAGGCTTCTGAAAATTAGTCATTGAAAATCAAGGGATCAAATCTGGAGATACTGGGTAGAATGTGAGGAATAATGTGAAACAAAATTCAAAAACACAAAAATGACCAGAATTACTGGTCAGAGATTAGTTGAACCCCTGAGACTATGGCCCTGTGTTACTCTTTGAGCCTACAAATAGACTCATTTCCATGGATTGGCTCTCAATCCAACAGTAGAAAGACCTACATGCAGGAAGTTAAAATTTCCTCCTGGGTAAGTAGTAAAAGTCCAAAAAACTTCCCAGGAAGTGTAGTCATAGACATGAATGTTTATTCAGAAGAGAAACAAAAAGAATAAGGAGAGAAAGACTTAAAAAGATAAAGAAAGCAGACTTACAAACATGGCTAACAATTCAGCATCCAGCAGTGGTAGGCTGGAATGGATCCAAGATGACCACTAACCCCCTCCCACTTTTCAGGGATACTTATACCTGAGTTTGAGGAATTGGGGATAGAGGGTACATGACTGGGAATGGAAGTGACTGGTTTCTGACTTGGTGGTACCAGGTCCCAATTGGGAGGGGTCTCCTGGGCAGTGTCCTACAACCACCACCTGTGAATGCTCTGATAAGATGCTGCTGTTAACAAGCTTTATGGCTTAAAACTATCCTAAGGATGAGTTAATATATTACAAAGAAGGTGGTTAATACATGACTGGGGAAGCAGGGGAATACGTGACAAGGGGAGACATGGGAAAGAGTTCTTACAAGTTTGGCTAAACAAGATGGAGTCTGGGAGCCATTTTGGGGGTTGCAGTTACTGACCATACACTCTCCTTAGAGCAATCAATCACACAAGACCAAAAGGGTAGCATTTTCCCCTGGGATAAAGTTCAGAAGGCAGGAAGGGGTAGGAAAGAGGAATGAAGGGAAATGGTAAACACAGGGAGAAAGTTGGAAGAGTAGTGTTACATTGTGGGGATTACAACGAATATCATAAAACAAAACGTGTGTGGACTTGTTGAGTGGAAAACCAATTTGCTCTGTAAACTTTCACCCAAATCACAATACAAAAAATAAATATATAAATAAAAACTCCCCATCACAACATGATAAATGTAGGATTGAATCTCCTGAAGTCAGACTCATTAAATCAGACAGAGCTTCACGTAGTCAGAGCCAGTAGCAAGTCACCAGTCTGTACTGGTATGCTGAGCTGATCCAATGATGCTTACCTACCATGGTGCCCAGAGCCAATTAGCACTGAGCACTGTTCTGTCTCTCCCATCCCTTTATCTCGGACCCACTCCATTCTCCAGGTCCAGGTCCTGTACTCTGAGAGCCAGTACAGGATATGACTTCATTTCCTGAAGTGATGTCCTTTGTGATTTCAAAAAGGTTAATTCATTACTTGGTAGAAAATGTGAAATTGAACAAAAATATTGGTTTCCTTACTAAGCAAACTAAGCCCAGTCTAGCAGGGGATATGATGTAACAATTATCATGGCTGTTCCTAGAAGCCTGACCTCAGGCAATGCAGACTTAGAAGAGATGTCTGAAAAAGGAAAAGAAAAAAACAACTCAAACCCGTTGCTGTTGAGTAGATTCTGACTCATGGTGACCCGGTGTGTTATAGAGTAGAACTGCTCCATAGGATTTTCTTGGCTGTCATTTTTCAAAAGCAGAACACCAGGTGTTTCTTCCATGGAGCCTCTGAGTGGGTTTGAACCACAAATCTTTATCTTAACAGTCAACTAGCTTGTGCCACCCAGGAACCCACAGCTCCCAAATCCTCCATGTTGGGCTCAACCAACCTCCTGTAAGGTGGGTTCAACTGTACCAAGCAAGCCTCCAGCAATTGGTCTCAGAGGTTTCAGTTGAGCAAAGAAACCCATTAGCTTCTAAGGACCAGGCAAGAGATTGAAAGCGTGGAATGCCCTTTAACATAGAGAGGCGAGTACAGACCAGTCAGAAAGCCATATAACTCATGAACCTGTCTGTCTGTATTTGAAATTAGTCTATCAGGGGCAGGCAGGGATGGAAGGGGGTTACCACCCCAGTACCAGCCACCACCAATGGGAGATGGGAGATGGGAGATAAACACCCATTTCCTACTCCTGGGGGATGCAGTTCTGAGGTTCACCCTGTCTGAATCCTCCATCCCCTTGCAAGATTGAACCTCTGCTGCTCACAGCAAAACTCCTTAGCTCACCCTTCATGGATTCTTCACCCTTCCTGGTCTCTCTTCCTCAGGGCCTCTTGAACTATCTCCCAAATACACTTCTTGCACCCAGACCCTTGTCTCAGGATCTGTCTTACGGACACCATATGAGGAAAAGAGGAAGAAGTGAGTGAAAACTTTCCTTAGCATCTCACAGATTAGCTGAAGGGAAAATATGAGATAAGAAAGTGAGAGGGCTACATATTTGTCCAGGCTGAGGAACACCATGTGAAGAATGCTCTGAGCACACAAATTCCTTCAGCTTCACACTGTTCCTGATGTCCTTTCCATTTCTAATGAGGATATGGCATGGTTTCTTCATGGTGACACTATGGATATTTGGGAGTGGAGGATTACTTGCTGTGGGGGCTGTGCTGTGTACCTTGTAGGATGTTTAGCAGCAACTCTAGTGTCTGCCCGCCAGTTGCCAATAAATGCCCCTGAGTCATCACAATCAAAGATATTCATGAGGTACACATTTTCCTTATCCTCCATTGTCTCCAGACAAAGTCAAATGTCCCTTAGGGCCAAAATTTCCCCTTCAAGAATCACTGGAATACAGGGGCTCTGAAGGGTTGAGTGACTTGCCTGCGAAGGGGGAGAAGAGTTGGCTGCTGCAAATGTCCTCTTTCCATGCACACCCATGAGCACTGATGGCTCCTGGACAGTTTGTTGCTTAACCTGGTGTGGTGGTTAAGTTTGTGTGTCAACTTGGCTGGGCCTGGTTAAGTGGTTGGGCAGCTAAATGTAGTTATTCCCCATGGTGAGACTGGCCTACTATGTGGCTTGGGAATATCAGGACTATGCCTTTTTACTTGTCAACCTTGGGCTTGTCAGTCACAGAAGTCAGCAGTTGTCTGAGTGAAGCAATGCCTCTAGCTTCACTGGGTTGGAAGTAGGGGGCAGAGCTGAAGCTCAAGTTTGAGGGGCTTTCACCCCTAGAACCTGGCACTTTGAACTCAGACTTAAACCCTCCAAACTATAAGAAAATAAACTCCTGTTTGTTCAAGCCATCCCATTTGGGGTATATTTTCTGTTAGAGTGGCACTGTTGTTGTTATGTGCCGTCGAGTCAGCCCCGACTCATAGCAACCCCTCCTTGGGTTCCCGAGGCACTATCACTACGGAAGTAGGATTGCCCAACCTTCCTTCCGAGGAGTGGCTGGTGGGTTTGAACCAACAGCCTTCTGGTTAGCAGTCAAGTGCTTTAGCCACTATGCTACCAGGCACTAGGTAGCCAAAACACCAGGTAAGGTGGAGATGAGCCACAATTACATAACAAAGATGAGTAGTGATTTTCAGTGGCCTGACAGTTAGAAATTCTTGCTTTTGACCACTAGATGGACCCATTGCAATGCCATACACCAGAAGAGAGTGGGTAGCCAACCAGGCTTGGCCTAATCAAGATTTGATGTTTGCGGCACTTGCTAGTTTAGTTCCCTGCTATGGTGGGTCTGTCTGAGTTTGTGGTCAAAGGTGTGAACATGAACTAACCTTCAACAGATTTTAATTTCAGCACCTCCAAGTTGATTCATTGAAGTGAGTTTGTTTCCACATCTGTAAAACTGGAGAACACAGAGCCCAGTCCCAACCTACAGGGAGTATGGGAAGAACATTAGTGATGTTGAGACCTATGTTCCAGACCCACAGAGACGTCAGTTAAAGCTGTGACCTTGGGAAAGTCATGTTTCCTCTCTGGCCCTCAATTTACTTTTCTTGTAACAAATGTCTCTCTGAGATCACTTCCAACTCAAGAATCCCCATGTTGATTGAACATTTTACACATGCCAGGCTGAGTTCTAGCACTTCACTTGATTACTTAATTTCATCTTCAAAAAACCCTGTGAGATGCACATTTTCCTTCTCTTCATTTTACATAGAAGGAAGCTAAGGCATAGAGGGAGAAGTACCCTACCCAATTCATTCAACTGGTAATGGTCCAGCCTTTGGACTGAACCATTTGCCCTCCCCCTGCCCCAATATATAGAAAAAATGGGCGTTCAGTTGCTGTGATCCTTTTTGCAAAGGAGGGATTACTGGTTGGTTCACAAAGGTTAAAATTGTTTAGCAAAGGGAGCTCAAAGAGCTTTTGACAGCTTCACAACCTGATAGTCACAGTAGGAAGCAAAGAACACCAATTGCTGGTACTGTCTGGGGACCTGCCCAGAGTCTCTTTTTTCATTCTACTAAGGCAGGAGGCAGCAAACTGGAAAGTAAACATTTTAGGCTTTGTGAGTCATATGGTCTCTGTGGCAAAATTACATTTTGTCACAAACTGGCCATTGGGCAAATGAAAAATAAAAAAGGGAGTATAACTGAGTTCTGATGAAGCTTTATTCACAAAAGCAGGCAGTAGACTGTATTTGTCCCACAAGACCATAGTTTACTGAGCCTTGAACTTGTACTTGAGATTTTGGCATTACTCACCATGAGATTCCTCACTTTATATTTCCCTAAGAAAGAGCTGCATCCCTGGACTCGTCTGGCCATAAGAAGGCCCATGAAATGTGGACTGTGGCTCTCATGTGGATTCCCTGTATAGCCAAAGACAAAAGATGCTCTATTCTTACAATAACCTGTTTCTCAATGGAGTCTATAAGAATTGGTTACATTTGAGGAACTGTTTGGAAAACAGGGCCAGATGAACACCAGCAACATGACTGAGCTCTGGCATTTGTGTCCCTCCCAGAGAGACTGCAGATGATCAATAAGAGGGCACTATTTCTTTTTCTTTTTAATTATTTTGTTTTGTAATTTGGATGAAAGTTTAAAGAGCAAATTGGTTTTCCATTCAATAATTCATACACATTCTGTTTTGTGACATTGATTGCAATCTCCACAATGTAACAGCACCCTTCCCACTTGCTCCTTTTGTTTACCATTTCCTTTAGCCTTTCTTTCCTACCCATTCTTGCCCTCTGAGATTTATCCCTGGGCAAGTGCTGCTTTTTTTTTTTAATTGTGACTCTCCCTTGGACTAGTTGTTTACATGCTTCTTTTATTTTCTTCATTCTTCTTTGCTCCAAACAAGGAGAGATCAATTATTGCATCTTAGATGGCTTCTCACAAGCTTTTAAGACCCCAGTCACTGCACAACAAAGTATCATGAAGAACAATGTTTTTTGTGTAGTATGTTATGCCAATCGAACTTGATGTCACCTGTGACCATGGTCCCAAGCCCACAAGTCCAGCTACTCATTCCCTCAAGGTATTTGGCGGCCAAGGGGACACCATTTCTGGGCCCTGACTCTGCAAAAACAAAATGTAAAATTCTTAAATTAGATTTTCTCACCTTTCAGAAACTCTACTGCAGAAGCTTCAAGTCCACGAGTTCTAAAATATGAACTTGAATATATCCCTCCTAAATTTAGAGACCATCTAAAGAATAGATTTGCTGCATTGAACACCAGTGACCAAAAACCAGAAGAATTGTGGGATGACATCAAAGGCATCATCCATGAAGAAAGCAAGAGGTCATTAAAAAAGACAAGAAAGAAAGAAAAGAACAAAATGGATGTCAGAAGAGACTCTCAAACTTGCCCTTGAGAGAAGAGTAGCTAAAGCAAATGGAAGAAATAACAAGATAAAAAATCTGAACAGAAGATTTCAAAGAGGAGCTCAAGCAGACAAAGCCAATTACTATAATGAAATGTGTGAAGACCTGCAGTTAAAAAACTAAAAGGGAAGAACATGCTCAGCATTTCTCAAGCTGAAAGAAGTGAGGAAAAAATTTAAGGCTCGGGTTGCAATATTGAAAGATTCTATGGGCAAAATATTGAATGATGTAGGAAGCATCAAAAGAAGATGGAAGGAATACACAGAGTCACTGCACCAAAAAGAACTGGTCAATCTTCATCCATTTCAGGAAGTGGCATATGATCAAGAACCAATGGTATTGAAGGAAGAAGTCGAAGCTGCACTGAAGAGATGGGCGAAGAACAAGGCTCCAGGAATTGATGGAATACCCATTGCGATGTTTCAACAAATGGATACCTCACTGGAGGCACTCACTCAGTTATGCCAAGAGATTTGGAAGACAGTTACCTGGCCAACTGGCTGGAAGAAATCCATATTTGTACCCATTCCAAAGAAAAGTGATCCCACAGAATGTGGAAATTATCAAACAGTATCACTAATATTTCAAGTAAATAATATCTTACTGAAGATAATTCAAAAACAGTTTCAATGGTATATTGACAGAGAACTTCCAGAAATACAAGCTGGTTTCAGAAAAGGGTGTGAAATGAGGGATATCATTGCTGATGTCAGATAGATCTTGGCTCAAAGCAAAGAATACCAGAAAGATGCTTACTTGTGTTCTATTGACTATGCAAAAGCATTTGATTATGTGGATCACAACAAATTGTGGATAACATTGAGAATGGGAATTCCAGAACACTTCATTGTACTCATGGGGAACCTGTACATGAGGAACCTGTACTAGGAGGCTGTTGTTCAAACAAAGAAAGGAAACACTGCGTGGTTTAAAATCAAGAAGGGAGTGCATCAGTGTTGTATCCTTTCACCATACTTATTCAATCTGTATGCTGAGCAAATAATCCGAGAGGCTGGACTATATGAAGAAGAACATGGCATCAGGATCGGAGGAAGAATCATTAACAACTTGTGATATGCTGATGACACAACTTTGCTTGCTGAACATAAGGATGACTTGAAGTACTTATTGATGAAGATTGAAGAATATAGTCTGCAGTATGGATTACATCTCAATATTAAGAAAACAAAAATCCTCACAACTGGACCTATAAGCAGCATTACAATAAATGGAGAAAAGATTGAAATTGTCAAAGATGTCACATTGCTTGGTTCTATAATCGATGCCAATGGAAGCAGCAGTCAAGATATCAGCCAACATATAGCACTGGGCAAACTGGCTGCAAAGGACCTCTTTCAAGTGCTGAAGAGCAAAGAGGTCTCCTCGAGGACTAAGGTGCACCTAACACAAACAGTGATATTTTCAATCACCTCATATGCATGTGAGAGCTGGACAATGAATAAGGAGGACCGAAGAAGAGTTGATGCTTTTGAGCTGTGGTGTTGGTGAAGAATGCTGAAAGTACTGTGGACTGCAAAAGGAACCAACAGGTCTGTCCTGGAGGAAGTGCAGCCAGAATGCTCCTTGGAGGCAAGAAATGGCCAGACTTCGTCTCACCTACTTTGGACATGTTGTCAGAAGGGACCATTCCCTGGAGAAGGATGCCATTCTGGTAAAGTGGAGGGTGAATGAAAGAGGGGAAGGTCCTCAATGAGATGGATTGACACAGTGGCTGTGGCCATGGGCTCAAGTATAGCAAGAATTATGGAGCTGGCTCAGGACTGGGCATTGTTTCGTTCTGCTGTGCATGGAGTCACTATGAGTCAGAGACAAATTGATGGTACCTAACAACAACAACAACAACAACTGCAGAAGCTTTAGCTGTATACAGAACACAAGGCAGAAATGGCAACAGCTTCCAGAACCTGCCCTGAACCTGCTGCAGAGAAGAGGTTTTGCCCAAGGCTCTAATGCTACTTTTTTTGCCTTTTTTTTGTGTGTGTGTGGCCCTGCACAGGCTCCTGTGTGTGAATTTCCTGCTGGGAAAGGGAGTATCACTTCTTTGGATTCTGTGACATGCTGTATTAATTGCCCACATCCAGCCACCTCTACAATGGTAAGACACAAAATGAAGTACTAGAGATGTGTTCTTTGTTGTGATCATATGGTGGTTCTTATCAAACCTGAATAATGTACCAATCCTTTGGAATTATTATAATTATGTCACTTAAATATGTACAATTATCAGACAGGAATGGATATCTAGTGTATGTCGCTCTTAAGCAGTTAATAACAACCAAATAAATTTACACAGTCCTTATAAAGGAAAAAAAAATTAACCAATGAATCCAAATTAACATTAATCTGATGTGATAGTTGGTGTTTTAGGTGAAACAGAATAGGAGAAAGATGTATTTGCATGCTTTCTTTGCTTCTTTGCTGTGTTGCATTACCGTTATTATTTTAGTAATTTTCCTTTTTATAGTGAACTCATTTTAACTACTGATCCATTATTTGTTGGTCTAATCAATTCAAATAGTGGACTACAGATTCCATTACTTAAAATATAGAAATTACCATATAGTGACAAATTTTTTTCCTTTATCTTTCTTATGACACTTACGGCTGGGGACTTGTGGCAAGTTGGTGCATTTGAAGACACATCCTGAAAAGGCTAGTGGCTCAAAAATACAAGTAACATCTGGAGCGTCACTGGCTCTTTTGGGGTTAATAAGCCAGTGTGAGTCTGTTCTAGCCATTTTTCTCTCTTTGACCCCTATCAGACAATTCATGTAAATTCATGTAAGGCAACCCTTAATAAAAAAACACATAAAGAAGGGCCCTGTGGTTGATTGTCAGCTAAGCTAAGAATTTCCATGTTATGAAGAAGATGAAATGGAAATTTTGTAAACTCTCATTTGAACTTGAGGACCCCCAAGATAAACCACAGACCCAAATTTGTTCTATAAAATATGTAGAAATGTGACCTTTCCATGCAGTAATTTTTTTTAATTAACCAATTCTATTTTTTTCCTAGATACTTATGCTGCTACTTGTAAACTTCTATTTCACACTTATAGTTTGAAAAATGATGACTAGTTCATATTCTGATTTTCCATCAACCTTGTTTTATGTTAGTTTCTTTCTCATATATCTAGAGAACAAAGAGTTTTCAAAGATATAACTCTGATTTTTCATGTAATGTGAGAAAGGTAATAAAATTTAATTTACAGAAATTGGATCCATGGACTATTCCAGAAAACAAATTTTCTCAAAATTCAACTATGTGTTAATTAAACCTAAATTTGTCTTTTGGGTCATGGGATTAATTCTTTAAGTTAAACCATATGGAGTTACTGTTTCTATAGATCAAAAACAGTCTAATAGTGGCAAATGTATATATTTTAACATAATACAAAGCATTCAGATCATTAGCTTTACCACTGTGATGCATTTGTTGTTAGTTATTTGTTGTTCTTGAGTCAGCTCTGACTCTGTGACTAGGTACAATGGAACAAAATGTTGCCTGTTCCTGGCCATCTTCACTGTTGTTGGTATACTTAAGTCCACTGTTGTGGCTACTGTGCATTTTGAGTAACTTCTGTTATTTTCCAGCACTATGGTGGTGTAGTGCCTAAGGCATTTGACTGCTAACCAGAAGGCTTGTGGTTCAAACCCAGCAGCCACTCCTCAGAAGGAAGGATGGGCAATCTATTTCTGTAGAGTTACTGCCTTGGAAACCAAAAGAGGGGTCACTGTGAGTCAGAATCAACATGATAGCAGTGATATCAATGGAAATATTGATTCACCACTCACCTGTCAGTTAGTAGTACCATGGTGGCTTGTATGTTGCTTTCAGGCTGAAGACCATGCTACCAGTATTTCCAATACCTGCAGGGTCACCATGGTGGACAGGTTTCAGGCAGATTTCCAGACTAAGACACTCTTGTAAGAAGGAAGGGACCATCCACTTCTCAAAGAATTGGCCATTGAAAATCTTATGAATAGGGGGATTCAAGATGGTGGAATAGGCAGAAAGACTTCACAGACCCTCTTCAACAAAGAAAAGGGGAACCAATTAACACAGACACAGAAGATAATCTTGGACCCCTGAGTCTTGAAGGGAAGGATATAAAGGTGGACTAAACTCCAACTAGCAGAAGAATTTGCATGAAAATATCAAAAAAGGAGACATACGGAACTGCAATCTGGCAGTGATCTTGAGTGATCCTGATGGCACAGAGCACTTGGAGATTGCCAAGTTGTGGTAGGACCTAAGAATTAACCAAAAAATCAGCCCTGCTAGCCAGGGACTGCACGGAGGACTGCTCTGGTGGCTGGGGAATAAAAGGCAAAGCAGCAGCGAAGTAAAAGGAGGCCTGAGCTGTGAATTTTTGCTTGTCTGAGGAGTGCAGCCACTTTGAATGTTTACAAGCAGCTTGACCATTTTGAATATTTAGAGACAGTGCTCTCCTAGATTTCAGGGGTTTAACAGTAGGTTCTGCTCACCACTAACCACAAGGACACTCTGGACCTGAACAACTGAAAAGACCAATGATAAAAAACCACCAAGAAAAGCCTGAATCACCCTTGGCTGCTCTTCACAAACAGTTAACAGAGATCTAAATACAAAAATGCCATGATGTCTCAGAGACAACAAACCATAGCAGTCCACACAAAGAAGCAAGATAAAGTGGTAGAAACAAGGGAGCAGGATACAGACCCAGAACACATCCCTGAGGAAGAAGCAGCATTGGAGCTCTTTGATAAGGAATTCAAAAGAATTATATTTAGGTATCTTCAAAGGATTGAGAAACAGACCAAATAAAACACAGGAAAAACACTAGAAGAATTTTGGAAGAAAATACAAGAACAAAATGACAAAATAAATGAAAAATTAGTAAAGATTTTAAATCTACAGATAGAAATCAAGAAGATTAATACTAAATTGTCAAAAATAGATAACACATTGGAAGGGCAAAGGAGTAGAATAGATGCAATAGAAGACAGAATTAATGAGATTGAAGACAAATACCTGAATACTTCTTTGGAAAGGATCAATCAGAGAAAAAAATCAAAACAAAATGAAGAAAGCCTAAGGTTCACGTGGGATACCATCAATAGGAATAATCTACATGTCATTGGAATTCCAGAACAGGAAAAAAAAAAAAAAAAAAAACACTGAGAAAATTGTTCAACATTTGTTGGAGGAGAACTTCCCTGAGAAGATGAAAGATGAAAATATATCCATTCAGGAAGTCTAACCGATCCCAAACAGGATAGGTCCCAAAAGAAAATCACCAAGACATATCATCATCAAACTCATCAAAACCAAAGACAAAAACAGAATTCTGAAAGCACCATGGGAAAAACAAAAAGTTACATACAAAGGACAGCCAGTAAGAATAAGCTCTGATTTCTCAGCAGAAATCATGCAAGCAAGAAGGCAATGGGATAGTATATATAAAACCCTGAAAGAGAACAATTTTCAACCAAGAATTATATACCCGGCAAAATTGTCCCTCAAATAAGGTGGTGAATTAGGAGATTTCCAGATAAGCAGAAGCTAAGAGAATTTGTTAAAACCAGACCAACCTTACAAGAGATACTAAAGGGACTCTTTGAACAGAGAAGTGAAAATAGCAAATAACAACCAATCATTAATACACAAGATGACATAACCCAGAAATCACAGCTAAGGGCATATCAAAAGTATAATGAGCTTCCAAGATTGTAAACAGGAAACCAGAGACATCAATTGGCAAGTGAGGACAACTAGAAACCAAAAAGAGGGAAAAATAGTGTGTAGTTACAGAATTTGTAAATGGTGAGGAAGTCAAGAGAGTAGCAAGATAGAATCGACTCTTCTAATCTTGGGGAGAAAATTATAAATCACAGGGTAACCTCAAAGAAAAATGATAGACATTCACATCACAATAAAAAGAGGACAAGCACAAATATTCAGCATATACTAAAACAACAGCAACAAAGGAAATAATAACACGATTCGTAAACATAATGAGCTTAGCACAAAAAATAATATGGAACAAAGAAACGAGGGACATCATGAAAAAACACATATCAAAATGACAGCAACCAATTCATACTTCTCAATAATTACCCTGAACGTTAATGGATTAAATGCACCACTCAAGAGACGGAGAGTTACAGATTGGATAAGAAAACACAACCCATCAATATGCTGCCTACAAGAGACACACCATAGAGATAAAGATAAAAATAGATTAAAAATCAAAGGTTGGAAAAAGATATATCAAGCAAATGGCAACTGTAAGACAGCAGAAGTGGCAATATTAATTTCTGATCAAATTGACTTTAAGACAAAAAACACCCTACGAGACAAGGAAGGACAT
>NW_006921856.1:3752585-3759170 GCF_000298275.1 Orycteropus afer afer | reverse complement strand
TTTGGTAGCGTAGTGCCTAAGGCACTTGACTACTAACCAGAAGGCTGATGGTTGAAACCCACCAGCCACTCCTCAGAAGGAAGATGGGGCAATCAACTTCCGTAGTGATACTGCCTCGGAAACCCAAGGAGGGGTCGCTATGTGTTGGGGCCAACTCAATGGCACATAACAACAACAATACATGACATAAATTGACTATCAAGCATAACTCAAAATGCACAAAAAGCAGAAGAGAAACCAGGTGATTGGGACCTTCTAAAAATTACATTTTCATGTGCTTCCAAAGACAGCTCCAAAAGAGTCAAAAGAGCACCTACAGATTGGGAAAAATATTTGGTAATGACATATCTGACAAGGGACTTATCTCTAGAATATATAGAAACCTCCAACACCTCCATAGCAAAAAGACAAATAATCCAATTAAAAAATGGGCAGAAGACATGAATAGACACTTCACCAAGGATGATATTCAAGGGGCCTACAAACATATGAAGAAAGGTTCACGATCATTAGCTATTAGAGAGATGCAAATCAAAATAACAATGAGATACTATCTTGCCCCAGCACTAGTAGCAAAGTTCAACAAGGCAGAAAATAACAAATGCTGGCGAGGATGTGGAGAGATTAGGACTCTCATTCACTGTTGGTGGGATTGTAAAATGGTACAACCATTGTGGAAAGCACTATGGAGATTCCTTCAAAAGTTGGAATTAGAAATATCATTTGACCTAGCCATTTCATTACTAGGTATATACCCTAAAGAAGTAGAGCCATGACAAGAACAGATATATGCACACCCATGTTCATCGCAGCACTATTTACAATAGCAAAAAATGGAAACAACCTAGGTATCCATCAACTGAGGAATGGATAACCAAACTATGGTACATACACACAATGGAATACTTTGCAACACTAAAGAATATTGTAGAATCACCACATAACATGGATGAACTTGGAGGATATTATGCTGAGTGAAATAAGTCAATCACAAAAAGACAAATATTGCATTAGTCCGTTATTGTAAAAGTCAAGGAAAGGTTTATCTATGGAAGGAAATTTTCTTTGTTGGTTATGAGGGTTGGGAGGGGAGGGGAGAGAACATGGTTAGATAGATAGAGATAAGTATTGATTTGGGTGAAGAGAAAGTCAATGTACCAAATGTGAGTGACCAATATGGTCGCATTGAGGAAGCGAAAGACAGAGAGGTACATGGTAGGCACAGATAACAAAGATGAACACTTTTGCACATACAATTCTGCATTGTCAGTGAAGGCCAACATGGGTATACAGGTGGATAGATGGGTGGACTGGCTGAACTAGTAGGTATGTCTATGAAATGGGTAGTGTACCCAAGAACATGTACAGGGTTGGCAGACAATGGTCCTATAAGTTTATGTGAACGATCAGAATTCCCAGGTGTATAGTAGAACTGACAAGGGACAAGGTTGTAGTCACTGCTTGATCACAGCCTGCTACCCAGAGGGACCAAGTAGTTGAACCTGTGGGCTTGGGACCATACTCGCAGGGGAAATCAAGCTCAATTGGCATAACATACTACACAAAACATTGTTCCACCTCCTACTTTGGCAAGTAGCATCTGGGATCTTAAAAACTTGCAAGCTGCCATCTAGATGCAATGGTGTGTCTCTCCTCATCCAGAGCAAAGAAGAATGAAGAAAACCAAAAATTCCTGGAAACAATTAGTCCTAGCGTCTGGTACACCATCCAATCTGTAGCCTATATAACTAAGAGATCAGAAGAATGAGATGGTGCCCAGCTACCACTGTCAACCACTCGGAGGGGGATCTATGTAGGAGGTCCTGGATAGAAAGGGAGAGCAATGTGGAACAAAACTCAAAATCATTTGAAAAAAAAAGAGGGGAACAGGTTTGCTGGTCCGATAGAGTCTGGTGGAACCACTGAGACTATGGCCTCTAGCTGCCCTTCAGGAATTGAACCCACACCTGTTGGTTCCAGCCAAACAAAAGACAGGCATATGAGTTGAACATTTACCTAAGGTAGATACACTCCTTGGAGAGAACAATCATGGGAGAAAGAAGGGCTGATTATGCACAAGGTGACAGCCCAGGGAGCAGGAATGCATGCAAGGATAGACACAGGGAAGAGGTAACTATCTGGAGGAAGTGGAAGGGGAGCTGTTGCATTGTGGTAAATTGTGGTCAATGTCATGAGACAAAGTGTATGTGAATTGCTGTATGGAAAGTGAATTTGCTCTATAAATTTTCACCCAAATCACAATAAAAAATAAGAATAATAAAAAGAGCAGCTTGAGAAAACAAAGTCAATTATTATAATGAAATGTGCAAAGACCTGCAGTTAGAAAACCAAAAAGGGAAGACACACTGACGTTTCTCAAGCTGAAAGAACTGGAGAAAAAAATTTAAGCCTCTAGTTGCAATATTGAAAGATTCTATGGCAAAATATTGAATGATGCAGAAAATATCTATAAAGCATGGAGGAAATACACAGAGTCACTGTCCCAAAAAGAACTGGTCAATGTTCATCCATTTCAGGAGGTGGCATGTGATTAAGGACCAATGGTAGTGAAGAAGTTGAAATTTCACTGAAGGAATTGGCAAAAAAACAAGGCTCCAGGAATTGACAGAACACCCATTGAGATATTTCAACAATTGAACGCAGCACTGGAGAAACTTTCTCATCTATAACAAGAAATTTGGAAGAAGGCTACCTGGCCAACTGACTGGAAGAAATCCATATTTGTACCCATTCTGATTGATTCCATAGAATGAGGAAATTATCAAACAATATCATTAATATCATGTGCAAGTAATATCTTGCTGAAGATAATGAAAAAATGGTTGCAGCATCTATATTTTCAGGGAGCTTCCAGAAATGCAAGCTGGATTAAGAAGAGGACATGGAACTAGGTATATCATTGCTGATGTCAGATGTATCTTGGCTGAAAGCAACAAATACCAGAAAGATGTTTACTTGTGTTTTATTAACTATGAAAAGGCATTCAACTGTGTGGATCATAATAAATTATGGTTAACATTGTGAAAAATGGGAATTCCAGAACATTTAATTGTATTCATGAGGAACCTGTACATATACCAGGAAGCTGTTGCTGAATAAGGGGATACTGGATGGTTTGATATCAGGATGGGAGTGTGTCAGGGTTGTATCCTTTCACCATACTTATTCAATTTGTATGTTAAAACAAATAATCTGAGAAGCTGGACTATATGAAGATGAACACAGCATCAGGATTGGAGGAAGACTCATTAACAATCTGTGATATGCAGATGACACAAACTTGCTTGTTGAAAGTGAAGATGACTTGAAGTACTTACTGATGAAGATTAAAGACTATAGTGTGTAGTATGAATTACATCTCAACCAAAAGAAATGAAAATCCTCATGACTGTACCAATAAGAAGCTCACCATAAATGGAGAAAAGATTGAAGTTGTCAAAGATTTCATATAACTTGATTCCACAATCAACACCAATGGAAGCAGCAGTCAAGAAATCAGACATATTGCACTGGGCAAATACGCTGCAAAAGACCTCTAAGTGTTGAAGGGCAAAGATATCTCTTCAAAGACTAAGGTGTGTCTAACCCAAGCCATGGTATTTTCAATCGCCTCATATACATGTGAAAGCTGGACAATGAATAAGGAAGACTGAAGGAAAGTTGATGCTTTTGAGTTGTGGTGTTGGCAAAGAATACTGAAAATACCATTGACTGCCAAAGAATGAACAAATCTGCCCTGGAAAAAGTGCAACTGGAATGCTCCTTAGAAGTGAGAACAGCCAGACTTCATCTCACCCACTTTGGCCATGTTGTCAGAAGGATCCATTTCCTTGAGAGGGATATAATACTTGGTAAAGTGGAGGGTCAGCCAAAAAGGGGAAAAACCTCAACAAGATGGATTGGTGCACTGATTGCAACAATGGTCTCAGGTATAGCAAATATTGGGAGGCTGGTGCAGGACCAGGCAGTGCATAGAACTATGCACAGCTCTATTGTGCATAGGGTCCCTATGAGTTGTAGCTGACTAGATGGCACCTAACAGTAACACCACCAATGGAAGTGATGTGTGAAAATGTCATATAATGGATTTTTCCCTTTCTCTGTCACCAAGTGACTCAGAGATATTATGTGGACCTCAGCTCCACATGCACTACCCCTCTGAGAAAGCCATGGATGGGATTGCTTCCTTAACTCCTCAGGAAAAAGCCTCATTGACTCAGTCCTGAAAGTTTAATCACCATCAACATGCACACATTCTCAGGAGTTTATTTGGATTGTTCCTTCTCAACTTCACCCTCCAAAGGGAAAATGTCCTGAGAGGCACCACTTATTCCAGGCAAGAAACATGGTTGATCTGTCCCCTACTTGGAGTTTAAGGAGGGAACCACTTTGCTGAAAACATGGCCTGGTTTCATTGATACATGCATTGCAAGGCAGTAAGAGGAGATGAAAGAGAGTGACAGAGACATAGTGAAAACCTACAGATTAAAATGAGTTTTGGAAATATATTAATCTAAATAAATAAATAAAAACCACACATATTAATCCATTTTTCTTTTGGAAACACCACCCCTCAAATGTACAGAGCAGGAGAATTTCCTCAAAAGTAAATCAGCATCTCAGAAAGAATTATCCATATGATCACCTATGGGATCCCTGCATTCAGGAGGATGCAAAGTTGAAAAGATTGTTGTAGTCCAATGGCAAGCCCTCAACCTGCAAGTCTCACTGCATTTTGCAAAGCTCTGGGTTCCACCCTGCCTTCTACTGTGCCAGACATATCTACATAACAGGTTTTAGTTTAATTTTTCCTGGTAGAAGGTGGAGAGTCCTTGACTGTGTGAAGATAGTCCAGTTGTACTCCATTAGTCCTACCTCACCTCAGCCCCTAGCATTCCCTTGTATCCAAGTCTTAATCTTTGCAGCAGAAGGGCCTGTCCATCTATAACCTAATGAGCAGGTCGCAGGTTTGACAGATCTGCAGGGCCGGCTGTCTCTCTTTCATTGTCTTTCACACACACAACCCTGCTTTGCACGTTCTACCTCCTAACTCCACTGGACTGTATGATCCTTCCTGGATCACCAAGAGGAACCAGTGAATATTTCAGCTAAATTCTTGACTGTATGGTGGGACCAGCCTATGTCAATTCCTTGTGAGGGCTGACTTGAGCTTATTGGTCAGGAACAAGCACCTGCTTGGCACACAGCACTGTCTAGACATTTAAATGGGTTAAATAAGCATAGCCCTGCCTTGTGGTAAGTTTTATCCTGGTTAGACAGTGTAAATACATCAAAAGATTGAGAGCAGTTAGAAAGTCAGTGGTAAGGACCTCTCTCTTAAGACAAGATCAGTGTGGATTGTAGTCAAATCAGATATTTAAAGAGTCACAGTGTATGATTCTGTTCACTGATGTTCAGGCAAATCTAACCTCAAGTGACAGAAAACATATCAGAGGTTGCTTCTGGTGGGACTGTGGAATGGGGTTGACCGGAAAGAAGCATGAGAGGACTTCCTGGAGTGATGGACATATTTGTTGTCTGTATTTGGGGTGGTAATTGTATCATCTGTCAAATCTCATAAAAGTAGAGGAAGTAACATTTGCCTGAGAGTATTTTCGATGATTTTGATTTTTGAGATCATGTTATAATTTTTTCATTTTGGATAAATAAAAATTAAATCAAAAAGATAGCCTGTTAATGATGGTCAGGAGTGATTCATTTATTCTTCATCAAATAAAAACCAAATTAGGGAATTACATCAATACGATTGCTAAGCCAGAAGTTCCTATTATGGTTTAAAGGTGAGTACCAGGAAGTTCCCCAAAATCACCTATAACATGATGGTTGCAACATGTGCAAATATTCATTTTTCTAGGAAAAGTGTGCATTGCTTCCATCAGATTCTCAAAATGTTCCCTGACCCAATTGGTTTAGAAACCACTGTTCTAAAGAAGACCTTTGGTGGTGCACATGATAAGTGTGATTAGTTGTTAACTGAAAGATTATAGATTCTAATTCTAGTCCTGGCCAAAAATCCAGGAACCTGGACAGAAGAGCAGTCAGCCCCAGGGATACAGGTGAGGAGAGACAACTCAGGGACGCCCAAAGCAGCAGACCGGAAGAGCAGGAGAAAGGGGATTAAAAGCCAGGAAGCCAGAGACAAGTGCAATCAGCCGAAGGGATTAGGTGAGGAAAGGAAATTCAGGCTCGTCCAGATCAGCAGGCCGGAAGAGCAGGAGAAGGGAATAAAAGCCAGGAACCCGGACAGAAGAGCAGTCAGCCCCAGGGTTACAGGTGAGGAGAGACAACTCAGGGACACCCAAAGTAGCAGGCAGGAAGGGCAGGAGAAAGGGGATTAAAAGCCAGGAAGCCAGAGAGAAGAGCAATCAGCCATAGGGATTAGGTGAGGAGAGGAAATTCAGGCCCACCCAGAGCAGCAGGACCAGAGAGCAGGAGAAAGGAGATAAAAGCTAGGAACCCAGACAGAGAAGCAGTCAGCCCCAGGGACAGCTCAATGATGCCCAAAGCAGCAGGCCAGAAGAGCAGGAGAAAGGGGATTAAAAG
>NW_006921856.1:3740754-3749251 GCF_000298275.1 Orycteropus afer afer | reverse complement strand
GTGTTTTGTTCTGCTGTGCATGAGGTCGCTATGAGTCAGAGACGACTCGACGGCACTTAACAACAACAACAACAGTTCTAGTTCATTCAAAGGTGCCTCAGAGACAGGCCTGTTGATTTACTTCTGAAAAATTAGCCATTGGAAATCTTTTGAAACACGGTTCTAATTTGACACAGATGGGGTTACTATGAGTCAGAATCAACTCCAAAGAAACTTGTACTGATATTCTAAAGAAATCATCTCATGAACTTGATGCTAGTGCATCTAGAAGGTATAAAACCCAGTGCCTCTATTCTTAAAGAACTATTTTTTTTGTGAATCTTACTTCCAAGGACTGGAAGACTGGAATTTGCTTCTGTTTCTGTACATAACCCTTGAGTTGAGTGAAGATATTTGGAGTCCATCATCTACTCAAGAGTTCTAAGTGAGGTCAAAAACTCCAAGACCTTATTAGCTTCAAACTAATAGTTGTTTGGAATATTTCTGTACTCAAGATTTACAATTTTTGTTTTTGACACCACTTCCAGTACAACAGGAGCTCTGGTAGCATAGTGCCTAAGGGACTTGACTGCTAACCAGAAGTCTGGCAGTTCAAACTCACCAGCCACTCCTCGGATGGAAAGTTGGGCAATCTACTTTAGTAGTGATTCCACCTTGGAAACCCAAGGAGGGGTTGTTCTGAGTCAGGTCCAACTCGATAGTACATAACAACAACATAAATCCAGTACAACAATCTATTTGATGATAAGTATCAATATATCCCAGGTATTCCAGAGCTTAGACCTTTCCTTATTATGTTTTCTGAATTTCCTGAGACCCTTCCTTTCCCTACTGTCCACTATCCCACCCAGGAGAGTCTACTGCGATTTCTAGGAGGTCTATTTGGAGGGGCAGAAGTTTCAGAGTTTGGGTCCAGCTCAGCACGAAACTTGATAAGTGATCCAACACTCACTCCTTAAATATTAGTTTAATGGGAGAAAGATCTTTCAGCATAAGTTGAGAATATCATTGTATTTGGATGGTTCTCTATCTTCTCTCAAGGTTGAGAGAAAAATTGATTAGATAGGCATTGCTGTATTGAAATACAATCCTACATATCATTATTCAATAACATTTCAAGAATAATTTAATGAGCACCAACTATGTGCCTGGCACTGTTCGAGGGACTGTAGTGAATAAAACAGAGCTCCTGCTCCATAGAACTCCAATAAATAACTACATCCATCTGATTAAAACTCTTATTTATTCTCTGTCTCATAGATAGTCAGATTTGTCTGTGAGTTTCTTAAGTAAATTTCTATGGAAGACATGACAGCATGACCAAGAGGGCTTAGGAATGTATCCTATTTTCATGGGAAAATGGCAATGTTTATTATAGTGCAGAATTTGCAAAGTCCTGTAGTAAAGAAATTTCTTTAATCCATTACATGGGCACAAATTTGGTTGATCAAAAACCACTTTTGAAACACTTTATAATACATGAAATTCATCTTAGGAAATGCTGGTCTTTAAGTTCAATTGCAAATCTCCATGTTGACATTCAAGTCCACAAAGTTTGACTCCCTTCCATTCTCCATATATTCTTGCTTTGCTTTCCTCTAGTTCCTTCAACCATCCTTCTCCTACAATGGTACTAAGGCTGGAGATTCTCCATTCTCCAGGCTGTTCCTTGTGCTCTGCCTTGTCCTCTTCACTGGACCCTATTTCTATCTGTTAAAATCTCATTCACCTTCCAAACCAGAGCTTCTATCCCTCCTGCCCTACTCTGACTTCCTTGCCTTTCTCCTAACCCCTAGGCAAAGAGTAGATTATTGGCAAAAATGGCCATTATAACCCCTCCTAGCCCTTCGTCCACATCTCATTGCACTGTGATTCTAACTTTTTTTTCTCCTACCAATAGGTGAATATATTTGCTATCACTTGGATTGGGACTGGATGACACGCTTTGGTCAGTGAGACATTAGAAAATGTAAGCCAAGAAGGACTTCTGATAAGATGGAGGAATAGGCAGACAAGCAACACAGACCCTCTTCAACAAAGAAAAGGAAAACCAATTGACAGAGATACAGAAGATAATCCTGGAGCCGTGAACTTTGAAAGGAACTATACAGAAGTGGATTAGACACCAACTAGTGGAAAAACCTGAATGAAAACCATAAGTACAGAGAAGGTCGGAGCTGCGGACTGTCAGCTACTCTGAAGGGACCAACAGCCTGAATAGTTCCAAGTGTTGTTGGGATCTGAGAATTGACCTAAAAAAGATCAGCCCCAGTCACCAAGGGCTGCAGAGAAAACTGCCTATGACTAGGAAGGGAAACAGCAAAGTGGGAGACAACCTGAGCTGTTGACTTTCTGCTTTCTGGAGGGCACAGCCATTTTGAATGTTTATAAGTGGCAGCCATTTTGGATATTTAAAGTGACCAAGGTTGCAGCCATTTTGAATCTCTACAAGTGGCAAATATTTTGGATTTTAAAGTGATAGCATCCTCATTCGGATTCCAGGGGCCTAGGAATAGGCTCTGTTTGCCAAGGGTGGCAGGGACTTATAAAAGGCTGACAACAGGAAAGGAGACAGGTGGTGAGTGTATAAGTGCTGCCTACTAGCAAATAGAGGAGCACAGCACAGTACCCTGCTTGCATAGATAACATACAAAGAAAGCAAAAATCATGGGCAACTCACTCCAACATACTATCACCAATTAAATATAAACACAAAAATGTCACAATGCTTTGGAGACAACAGAGCATCACAGTCCACCCAAAGAAGAAAGATAAAGTAGGAAAAACTGGGGACCAGGATACGGACCCAAGACACATCCCTGAGGAAGACCCAGCACTGGAATTCCCTGATAAGGAATTCAAAAGAATTATATTTAGGTTTCATCAATGAATTGAGAGACAGATCAAGGAAAACACAGAGAAAACCCTAGAACAATTTCAAAAGACAATACAAGAACAAAATGACAAAATAAATGAAAAATTAGAAATGATATAAAATCTATACACAGAAATCCAGAAGATTAATACTAAATTTTCAGAAATAGATAAGACAATGAATGGTCAAAGGAGCAGAACTGAATCAATGGAAGACAGAATTAGAGAGAATGAAGGCAAATACCTGAACACTTCTTTGGAAAGGGATAAATCAGAAAACAAAGGATTAAAAAAAAAAATGAAGAAAGCCTAAGTTTCGTGTGGGATACCTCAAAAGGAATAACCTACATGTAATTGGAATTCCAGAACAGGAAGGCACAAATAAAACCACAGAGAAAATTGTCAAAGATTTATTAGAAGAGAATTTTCCTAGTATGATGAAAGATGAAAATATTCAGGAAGTCCAACAAACCCCAAACAGGATAGACACCAAAAGAAAATCACACAGACGTATCACCATCAAACTCACCAAAACCAAAGACATGGAAAGAATCATGAGAGCAGCATGGGAAAAACGAAAAGTTACCTACAAGGGCCAACCGATAAGACCAAACTTAGATTTCTCAGCAGAAACCATGCAAGGGAGAAGACAATGGGATAGTATATATAAAACATTGAAGGAGAAAAATTTGCAACCAAGAATTAGGTACCTAGAAAAATTGTCCCTCAAATATGATGGTGAAATAAGAACATTTCCAGATAAGCAGAAATTAAGGGAATTTGTTAAAACCAGACCAACCTTACAAGAGATGCTAAATTGAATCCTTTGGACAGAGAAGCAACAGCAAACAACAACTGACCATTAACACACATGATGATATAACCCAGAAACCAACCCAGCTATGGAAGTATCCAAAGCAAATAAGCCTACAAGATTGTAAACAGGGAACCAGAGACATCAATTGACAAATGAGGACAACTACCAACCAGAAAGAGGGAAAAACTGTGTTGTGATAGAACTTCTAGATGGTAGGGAAGTCAAGACAACTACAAGATAGAACAGACTGCTCTAAACTTGGGAAGAAAACTATTAATCACAGGGTAACCTCAAAGAAAAATGATAAACCTTCCCATCTAAAAAGAGGACCGGCATAAATACTCAGCAAATACTAAAACAATAGCAATGAAGGAAGTGATAACACGATTCATGAACAAAACGAGCTCAGCATAGAAAATTATATGAAACAATGAAATTGACACCACAAAAAAGCACATAACAAAAATTACAATAACAAATTCGTATTTGCTGATAATTACATATCTGGCAAGGGACTGAGATAAGTCACTAAGATTTATAGCAGAAGAGTATATGACCAAACTATGGTACATACACATAATGGAATGCTATGCAGTACTAAAGAATAATGTACTTTACAAATGTCTGCAAAACATCACATACTATGGATGAACTTGGAGGACATTATACTGAGTGAAATGAGTCAATCACAGAAGGACAAATATAGCATTAGTTCGTTGTTATGCAAGGTCAAGGAAAGGTTTATATATGGAGGGAAATTTTCTTTGTTGGTTGCCAGGGGTGGGAGGGGAAGGGAGGGAACACTGCAAAAAAAAAAAAGTGCATTGACTCATGTCACTTTAGTTTTGTGTATTTCACTGTACATAAATTATATTTCAACAAAATTCATTAGAAAAACATGAATAAAAAAATGTAAGCCAAGTGGAGACTTGAAAAATGCTTTGGAGTTTGGCCTTTTTTAAAATGTATTTTATTGAAATATAATTTATGTACAGTGAAATAAACAAAACTAAAGTGACAAGGATCAATGCTTTTTTTTTTTTTTTTTTTTTGCAGTGTTCCATCCCCTCCTCTCCCATGCCTGGTAACCAACAAAGAAAGTTTCCTTTCACATATAAACCTTTCCTTGACTTTTTACAATAATGAACTAATACTATATTTTTCCTTCTGTGATTGACTTATTTCACTCAGCAGAATGTCCTCCAAGTTCATCCATGTTATGCAGTGTTTTGCAGATTCTACATTATTCTTTAGTGTTGCATAGTATTCCACTGTGTGTATGTACCATACTTTGGTTATCCACTCTTCTGTTGATGGGCATGTAGGTTGTTTCCACCTGTTTGCTATTGTAAATAGTGCTGCAATGAGCTTGAATGTGCATATATCTGTTCTTGTGCTGGCTCTCACTTCTTTAAGATATATACCTAGTAATGGGATTGCTGGGACAAATGGTATTTCTAATTCCAGCTTTTTAAGGAATTGCCATACTGCTTTCCACAGAGGTTGTATCACTTTACAGTCCCACCAGCATTGTACAAGAGTTCCAACCTCTCCACATCCTCACCAACATTTGTTGTTATCTGTTTTGTTGAACTTTGCCATTACGCTGGGGCAAGATGGTATCTCATTGTTGTTTTGATTTGCATCTCTCTGATTGGCCTCTTTTGATGCTCAGAATACTTGTGTCACTAAAGAAACAACAGTAGGTTGATCTGCTGGAGGATGAGAGGCTTCAGATGACATTTAATCAACTGCCATACTTGTGAGAGAGGCCATCCTAGACAACTCAATTTCCAGCTGAGCCAGCCAGACTAGAAGAATTGCCTAAGCAATAGAGATAACATGACAAGTAATATGTGTTGCTTTCAGCTTCTCTATTGCAGCTGACTTCTTATTCAGTAAAAGTTCTTGATACAGCACCTAGGCAACTCCCCGCTGATTATAGCATCCCTGAGCAGAGAGCCACATTGACTTAAACTCCTGTGATGTTCCCTCAGGACTCAGCTTCCTGTCTTGCTCATTCCAGGTGCTGATATGTTTATCAATTGACAATTTGCTCAAGGTTTTCACTGGGCTTCGTGCATCAGTTAGTCATTTAATTCCTTTAGAGGCCTTTCTAGATCCCTGAGCACTGGCTCAAAACAAACCTGTCACATCAAATTCTTCTAGGGCAAAAGTCAACAGATTATAAGCTTTGAAATCAGAGGTCTGCCAATGGAGGGGCAGTTTGCTGAGGCTCTACAGACCTAAGACATTTAATACAACCTCCACCTTCAGACTCAGACTATCCCTCAGGTCCCTACCTTAGCTCTTGCTGAGAATTTAAGACAAAGGGGAATGAAAGGGTATCCTAGTTCCACATAAGTTTAGGAAGGGTTGGTTATAAATATCATTACATAGCTACAAATAAAAATATTTCAACTGCTAAAATTCTAGTGAAAATCTATTTTGGTTAAAGGCACTAAATAAGAAATGGGAAAGTAAAATTTTTCTGGTTTTTTTTCCTTTTTGATAACAAAAACGAATTGCACAGGGATAGATGAAATTTCCTGCCATTTAAAAATACAACCACAAAAATATTCAGAAGACTTTAGCTTCAAGGCTGAAAAGAAGAAAGTTTGACTATATGATCAGTACTATCCTATTCATATGCAATACTGTCTATAGTTCTGACACCTGAGATGTCATCCTCTTCAAAACAAAAGGATTTAACGGGTCACATAGAACACTAGGTTACTTAGAAGAGTTTAAGTTAGTACCCGGAAAAAGAAGAAAATATTTCTTTGGTGGCTGTGCCTTCAGGGCTCCACTGAGTATTAGTTAAGGCAAGTAATACCCACTGTCACATTGGCATAATATAAGTTGATGTCTCATTTGTGTAAAGGACAAAACGAGTCATCTTGATAGGTGGTAGAGGAGAGCTGGGGTTGAGTATAGATAGAGTTTGCACCACACAGTACCTCAGTCATCTTCAACATGCAACTTCCAAGGCCACCCGGGCTGTTGACATCCAACCAACAGAAAGAAGATGAAAGAAAGGATTGTGAGTGAAAGTGTTCTACTCACTAGTCACAGAAAGTGGTGTATATCCCTTTTGTACACATTTCATAGGCCATAACTCAGTCACATGACAGCATCTAGCTGCCAGGGAAGCTGAGAAATGTAGTCCAGCTACAGTCCAGGAAGAAAGGGAAGCAAATAGCCTTTCTCTGCTTCATACAAGTTGCTATCAATGATTGATTTCCCATCTCCATATAACAGTATCCCGTAGATGGATTCGTATAATAGTATCCCATAGACAGACCATGCCACATCCAGTTTTGAAGACTCAATTCATTGGCCATCCACTCAATCAATGAATATGAGTTGGGTAGGAGAGCAGAGTGCATGCCAAAGTTCCTTCTCATATAAAATGAATTGATAAACTGATCAAAAACAGTTGTTTTTGCTGTTGTTAGGTGCCGTGGAATCATTTCCAACTCATAGCAAACCCATGCACAGCAGAACGAAATACCGCCCAATCCCCCACCAGCTCCATGATCCTTGCTATACTTGAGCTCATTGTCACAGCCACTGTGTCAATCCATCTCGTTGAAGGCCTTCGCCTCTTTCATCGACCCTCCACCTTACCAAACATGACATCCTTCTCCAGGGAATGGTCCTTTCTGACAACACGACCAAAGTAGGTGAGAAGTCTGGCCATTCTCAATTCCAAGGAGCATTTCGGCTACACTTCCTCCAGGACAGATCTGTTAGTTCTTTTAGCAGTCCATGGTACTTTAAGCATTCTTCACCAGCATCACAATTCAAAAGCATCAACTCTTCTTCGGTCTTCCTTATTCATCGTCCAGCTCTCACATGCATACGAGGTGATTGAAAATATCATGGCTTGTATCAGGCATACCTTAGTCCTCAAGGAGACATCCTTGCTCCTCAGCACTTGAAACAGTTCAATCGCAGCCAACCTGCCCAGTGCTACACACATGTCATCTAATGCCCTGACTGCTGCTTCTGTTGGCATCGATTGTAGAACCAAGCAATGTGAATTCTTTGACAATCTCAATCTTCTCTCCATTTATTGTGATGCTGCTCATTGGTCCAGTTGTGAGGATTTTTGTTTTCTTTATATTGAGATGTAATGCATACTGCAGACTGTATTCTTCAATCTTCATCAGTAGGTGCCTTAAGTCATGCTCACTTTCAGCAGGCAAAGTTGTATCGTCTGCATATCTCAGGTTGTTAATGATTCTTCCTCCAATCCTGATACCATGTTTTTCTTCATATAATCCAGCTTCTCGGATTATTTGCTCAGCATATACATTGCATATGTGTGTGGAAAGCATACAAACCTGATGCACTCCCTTCTTGATTTTAAACCATGTAGTGTCCCCTTGTTCCGTTTGAACGACAGCCTCCTGGTCAATGTACAGGTTCCTCATGAGTACAATCAAGTGTTCGGGAATTCCTATTCTTCTCAAAGTTATCCATAATTTGTCATGATCCACACAATCAAATGCCTTTACATAGTCAATAAAACACAAGTAAACATCTTTCTGGTATTCTTTGCCTTACCAAAGACTCATCTGACAGCAGCTATGATATCCTTGTTCCACATCCTCTTTTGAATCCAGCTTGCACCTCTGGATGTTCTCTGTAAATATACTGCAGCAAACCTTTTTGCATTATCTTCAGTAAGATCTTACTTGCACAGGCATGTGAGTTGAACATTTACCTCAAGTGGACACACGCCCTTGAGAGAACAATCATGGGAGAAGGAAGAGCACCTTATGCACAGGGAGACAGCTT
>NW_006921856.1:3720292-3740489 GCF_000298275.1 Orycteropus afer afer | reverse complement strand
TGCGTGCGATATTAATGATATTGTTTGATAATTTCCACATTCTGTGGGATCACCTTTCTTTGGAATGGATACAAATATGGATCTTTTCCAGTCAGTAGACCAAGTAGCTGTCTTCCAAATCTCCTGGCATAACCTAGTGAGTGCCTCCAGTGGGGCATCCGTTTGGTGATATAACTCAATGGGTATCCCGTCAATTCCTGGAGCCTTGTTCTTCGCCAATTCCTTCATTGCAGCTTCGGCAAAGCAGGGCTCCAATACAATAGTTTATAATATATTATGTTCCTGGGAACATGTTAAGAGCTATAGAGAATTAAAAAAAAATAATAAGAAAATTACCTTTTCCCACCACTGGAAGCTTATATTCTTATTTAATAGACTTGGGATATTCATGGAAATAGTAGTAAATAATGCAGCATCCATTTGTTTATATGTTGTTCTGTGTCACATACATACTGCCATTGAGTCAGATCCGACTCATAGATACCGTTCCTTGGGTTTCCGAGGCAGTATCACTATGCAAGGAGATTGCCCAACCTTCCTTCCAAGGAGTGGCTGGTGGATTTAATCCACCAGCATTCTGGTTAGCAGTCAAATGTCTTAGTCACTATGCCAACAGATACATATTTATATATTTTTCTAATATACATTACCAGAATATAAGACAATAAAATTATTTTATTTAAAACAAATGAAGAATGCAACAGATGTTTAGATGTTTATTTGTGCAACATGATAGCCAGGGAAAGGTGTATGAAAATGAAAAAATATCACAGGCTACAGTTATAAGAAGAGTCTGCAAGGAGAAAGTAAGACAAATTGAGCTTTAAAGGATGATAACTTGTGGTTATTTTGGAGTGAAAATCAGAGGCGAGGGAGAATGAGTGTGGACAACAGGGAGGACATGAGCACATGTGGGTATGATCTGACAGCAGAAAGATTCCTACTGAGAGTAGTTTTTGTTTTGTTTTGTTTAAGTCTCATGGGCAAAGCAGGGCTCAAATAAAAGGGCCTCCTCTGTCCGTCACTGACTTAGGCAGCAGGCAAACCCATTTCTCAAGTGATACATCAGTATAACCAGATTTTGAGGAATTTGGCATTGTTTTGGTGGGGGTGATGTTTTGGGGGTTCTTCAGGTGAATAAGTGTGACTAAGGAAATTAGTTTTCACGCAATTTTCCGATAGTAGGGAGCTACAGCAGTTTCTTGGAATCAAAGTGGTATGATGTACAAGAGTTCTTGTTTTGTTTGTAAGAACTGCATCTAGAGAAGAATGAGGAAAAAAATATCAAAGCAAGAATCTTAGAGCGTATCTTAAAATGGTCAGTAAGGAAATTAGGTAAAGGGGAGGATCAGCAAAGAAAGGGAAAGTGATTGTGGAGCTGGCACAGGACAGGGCAATGTTTCATTCTGCTGTGCATAGGGTCACTATGAGTCAAAGCCAACTCGAAAGCAACTAAAATAACAGTAAGGAAATTAAGACATATATCCACATATCAAGAGGAAATGTCACTGCTGGGACATTTAAAAGAATACCCAAAAGCAAAGATGCTTTTCTTGAAAAGACTCATAGCTAGAGTTGAGTCAGTCTCCACATAAGTCAGTGGAAGCCTTCTAGAAGGAGGGCCCAGGTGTGAAACTTTGACAGGTCTCCTGCCAGGGCTGGCTTTGACACCAGGAAGTAGAGAGGAAATCTCCATTGCCCACCCACAGAGCAGCGTGGGACTTGGACTTCCTCCAGGGGATGAATACACATCCTCACCCTGTGTCTCCCCCTTCCACACCACTGTTTGCCCACCTGAACCCAGTGGCCCACATGTTCTTGTGCCTCTGCAGGGGGTATGAGGCCAGCTGCACTCAAAGTGAAGCCAGGAAGTGCCTCTTGGTCACCCCAGGGAGTTTTGCATCACAAGGGACCATTATTTCCTTGACTGGGAAGGCTGTGTTTGTCTGGGACCACAGGGAGCTGATGAGATGATAATGTGGGGAAAACAGTGTCTCTGGGCTCTGTGGAAAGTTGCCCTGTACTACCACAGTGAGGATGGCCTGGCTCTGAGTGAAGCAAATCAGTTCAGGACAAGGCAAACACAAAGTAGGTCCAGGTCTGGCCATATGGGAGGGGGCTGCTGTCAGCCAGGGGACTCACTACTCTGTCATGCCAGCTCCTCTTAAAAGGTTTAAATTAGAGGTCCACCTAGAACACCAAAGAAGAAGGCAGTTTATATGCCAGCTGTTTCCATTGGGAACAGTCTTTCTTTTCCAAGGAGACGTAGTCCTAGGCCATGAACCACAGCAAGAACTCAAGCTCCAGGGCACTTTCATATGTCTGTATGGGAGTTTATTTCTCAGACAGTTCCTTGCACAAGGGTTAATTCCTCAGTAACTGGTGGTAAGGCAGGGAGGATTTGGCCTCTTCAAGATCAGTCTAGAAATTGTCAACAACAGAGAAGAAACTAGAACAATTGCCAAGATTATATAAAACAAAGAAAAATCATGAGTGCCATAAACAGGCCACATTTTATGACTTAGAATAAGAAAGGGACTGAATGCAGCCATGGCACGGAGGAGATGTCCCATAGTAAATGTGGGTGTTTCATAAGGAGAATAGCTTCTGTACTCCTGTGTGTCAATTTGTCATACTGCAGTAGCTTGCATATTTCTATGATACTGGAAGCTATGCCATTGGTTTTCAAATATCAGCAAGACAGATATTGCAGTGGAATTCCCAGACTAAGACAGACTAAGAAGAAAGGACTGGCAATCTCCTTCTGAAAATTAATCAGAGAAAACCCTCTGGATCACAACATTATATTGTCTGATATAGTGTTGGAAGATGGGTCTTCTAAGTGTTGGAAGATACTCAAAATACACAGCAGCCACAACAATGAACTTGAGCATATCAACAATTGTGAAGATTGCACAGGACCAGGCAACATTTCCTTCTATTGAACATGAAGTCACCATGTATCCAGATATCATGAGGAAATGTCACTGTTGGCATTTAAAAGAATACCCAAAAACAAAGATGCTTTCCTTGAAACTCATAGCCAGAGCTGAGTCAGTCTCCACATAAGTCAGTGTAAGCCTTCTAGAAGGAGGGCCTGGGTGTGAAACTCTGATAGGCCTCCCACTCTGACCAACTTGATGGCAGCTAACAACAACAAACTTCATGGAAGATAAAAGAGGTAGCTGGGATCCATTGTGGCATATGGAGGGCGGACACCAGGTAAAGCTGGTGACCACAGTCAGCTCTCCTGGCTTCTGTGGGAAGCACATCTCAGCATCCTGTGATTCAGAATAGTGCTGGAAGAAAAGCTCTTCAGCCTCAGCATCTCAGACCAAAGTCACAGAGTTGCCATCTGCAAGATACCCTCAGTCTATTCTTCAGAACTGACCCCACAGCCTAGTTGTGCAGATATCTGTGTCTAAGCACATTCTTCTCATTGAGCACCTCAGACATCCTCATAATCGCACTATCAACTGCTGGAAAGTGGGAGCATCTTCATTTTCTTTAAACACTGTTGTATAAATACTAGGAGCCCAATCATCATTTGTTTAATACAAAAAGGAAAGTTTTTCTCTTACTAACAGGTTTCAGATTACTCAATAATAGGAAAAGTAAAAATCTTAACCTAATATAAGAGCAAGTTTTCCTTGATTCTTTGGTTAGAACTCCTAGTATTATAGACTCTCTCATTCCTAACACTGAGCAGTCATGGAGTCCTTGATTTTGATGTTGTAATTGATCAAATGTGTTAAATCTAGCCCCAAGTTTCAATAGCCTGTGCTAGTTGCCTGAAGCAGTGAGGGACACATACTCCTTATTTAACCCTAGCCTACCATATGATGTGTTTGCAGTAGGCACTCAATGTCTCCTTGTGTCCAGATGTGGTAGCATGTCAAGCACGGTCCACTTTACCTGTCAGTTGAGACACAGCCCATAAGTGCTGTCGATGGATGGAGCTGTAGAATTCTGCTAGAATGACTTCTAGTCAAAGTGGTCCTAAAGTACTATAACTAGCTTAAATAGTATTTGTCTTCAAGAATTTTAGTTCAAACAACCCATGGTTGTATTACGTCTTTCTGGCAGATTTACAAAAAATCAGATAAAATCATCTTTCTGGCAAATTTCAGAAAATCATGGTGTACCTGGATGTCAAGTGGCCTGAATCTTATCATTCTGAGTGTTATCATTTTGGAGTGTAAGAGAAAAGGGTTGAGGTGTGTCTATGGATTACATTAAGACCTTCAGAGAAATAATCCATGGAAACAGATGTGTAGAATGGAAAGGAAAAGTGAAGATAACATTATCTGCTCCCCTTGCCCTCTTTTCAGATGAGATCCTGAGATACTTGTCTAAACTTAATTAATTATGAGTGGAAGGGCAGGGACCAGCATGCACCTCTCTGGACAACTTAATTTTTACCTTTCTAGTCCAGCCTGAAGAAAGACATCATGCTTGGTAAAGCAGAAAAACAGAGGTGGATTGACTCAGTGGCTCCAATGATGGAATTAAGCACAGCAATAATTATTAGGATGACACAGGATAGGGTAACTATGAGTCAGAATTGACTTGACAGCACCTAACAAGTCCATCACAGGGACAAAGGTGTAGAGCAAACCATGGATCCATGACCAGATCCTTTGGGTTCTGATCCTGATCTTGTGGGAACAATCAGGAAACTATATTGAAAATGTGGATGCTGTTACTTTCTAGGGAAGCTGGTGGTCTAAGAAAGAAGAGTATTTTGCACTGCAATGACCTAAATGCAGAAATAAATGTTTATTACATTTAAGAATCCAGAATGAAAATTAGTAAGTCACCACCTTAAGGTGACTAAATCTGTGCTGCTAAGACTTACGTAAAACTCCATCAAATTATCTGGCTCTGATACTATCAGATGGTTTTTGTTTTGTTTTGCTTTGTTTTACTGCTGTTACCTTGTCATGTAACTAATTCATGCTTTGCCCTTTCTTTGTTTATCAACCATTTCATTATTTAAGATTCAGCCATCCAGATTTCAAAAACTAAAATGTAAAAATACAAGGCACGGTTGTTAAGAGTTTCACACAACTTCCCAAAGGCCCTCATATGACCCCGAAGATCAGGGGGAATTCTGAGCAGCCTTCCTTTCCAGGCCATCTTGACAAGCATTTTCTGATAGTGTACCTGGCATATGAATAGCATAGTAGTAGAAGTCTCCAAAAGGAACTTTGGTGGCCCAGTGCCTAAAGCATTTGACTGCTAACCAGAAGGTTGCTGATTAAAACCCACCAGCTGCTCCACAGAAGGAAGATGGAGCAATCTACTTCCATAAAGATTTACCACCTTGAAACTCCAGTAGGGGTTGCAATGAGTTAGAATCAACTTGATGGCAGTGGGTAGAAGTCTCCAAATAGATCTCCTTATTATATTTGTGAGATTTGGATGTGAAAATGTGCTTTGAAAAACGCTGAAAAAGCTCTATACTTCAGGAAATATTGTGATGTCTGATATCTCAGGTCATTTATTCTGTATTTCCCCAAATGTCACATTTCTTAGTATATTTTGCTACATTCTGTGATTTCTTGGAAGTTATATTCACTTTGGAGCATAACACGGTAAGAGATGACAGCCCCACTTCCTAACAAAGCTGATATTTCCTTAATTATCTCTAATTAGCAGCTTCTCTGGGACCCTCTATGGAAACTTGATCTACTCCCTAGGAGTCAATGATTTGTCATAAGAACCCTCATAATGGAAGAGGGAAACCCTCACTATTGAATCAAACAGTTCCAATAATTTTGAGGATGAAGTTCCCTTTTAAGGTCAAAAACACTTAATAGTTGTATTTTTAGCAACCAATGAAAAAGGGAAAATGTTATCATGAATTCTGTAACATTTAAAAATAAATTAGAATTTTACTAATCTGCTATAATAAGATGTCTGCTTTAGCTTGAAAAAGAGTATATATGTCATCAAACTTTAGGCATGCTTTAAAAAAAAATGTGATACCTATAAATATTAGCACATTTTTAACAAGTGATGACATTTAGCCATTGTGTTATAATTTAAATGTCAGTGTTTTTTCCTGCTCATTAGTATATAAAATAATGGTGGGTTTTACAACTGATGGTATCTTCCATTCAATAAACTACAATTTGTGTAGAGAGGTAAAGTGTTTAGTCGGCCCAGGCTTGATAATCTTCCGGATTTTCAGGCTTTAATTAGCAGCAGTAATTCTGCTACTTCCCAGGGATATTCTGCTCCATAGCCTGGGAAATTGCTGCTGGGGCATAGCCTATCATTTGTGTTAACCAACAAGTGTCTAATGGCTAATGATCATGAGCCTTTCTTCATGTGTTTGTTCGCTGCCTGAATATCTTCTTTGTGAGGTGTCTGTTCACATCCTCTGCCCATTTTTAAGTGGACTTTTTGTCTTTCTGATGTTGAGGTGTTGGATTTTAGAGATAAGTCCTTTGTCAGATTTATTGTTGCCAAATATTTTTTCCCAATCTATAGGTTCTCTTTTTACTCTTTTGGAGAAGTCTTTTGATGTGCAGAAGAACTTAAGTTTTAGAAGGTTCCCATCATCCAGTTAATCTTCTGTTTGTGCATTTTTCGTTATGTTTGAGACTATTTATGTCATGTATCTGGACCCGTAAGTTTGCCCCTATTTTTTCCTTGATGAACTTCACTTTTTTAGGTTTCACATTTAAGTCTTTGATACATCTTGAGTTAGTTTTTTGTATATGGTGTGAGGTTTGGATCTTGTTTCATTTTTCTGCAAATGGATATCCAGTTTTGCCAGCATCATTTACTAGAGACAGTTTTTTCCCTTTTAATGGATTTCAGCACTTCATCAATGATCAGCTGTCCGTAGGTGGATGGATCTATTTCTAGGTTTTCAATTCTGTTCCATTGGCCTATATGTCTGTCTTTGTACCAGTTCCAGGTCATTTTGACTATTTTAGCTGTATAGAAGGTTTTAAGATGAGGGAATATAAGACCTCCTATTTTGCTTGTCTTCCTCATAGTGCTTTGCATATCTGAGGTCTCTTCTTTTCCATAAAACATTAGTTATTGGTTTTTCTATATCCTTAAAGAATGCTAATAGAACCTGGATTGGGATTGCACTGAATGTGTAAATTGCTTTGGGTAGTATTACCATTTTCACAATGTTCAGTCTTCCTATCCATGAGCATGATATGCTGTTCCATTTATGTAAATCTCTTATATTTTCCTGTAGTAGTAGTTTGTAGTTTTCTTTGTATAGGTCTTTTGTGTCCCTAGTAAGATTTATTCCTACGCATTTTGTATTTTTGGTAGCTACTGTAAATGGTATTTTTTCCCCTTGTATCAGAGATCTCTTTGTTGGCATAGAGGAATCCAAATGACTTTTGTAAGTTGATCTTGTATTCTGCCACTATGCTGAATCTTTCAATTAGCTCCACTAGTTTTCTTGCTTGGTCTCTGGGATTTTCTATGTATAGGATCATATCATCTGCAAATAAGAATAGTTTTACTTCCTCCTTACCAATATTGATGTATTTTATTTCCCTTTCTTTCCTATTGTCCTCGCTAGGACTTATAGTACAATGTTGAATTGAAGTGGTGATAGAGGGCATCCTTGTCTGGTTCCCATTCATGAAGGGAATGCTTTCAGTACCTCTCCATTGAGAATAATGTTGTCTGCTGGTTTTGCATATATGCACTTTGTAATGTTGAGGAATTTCTTTTATTTTGCTGAGAGTTTTATTAGGAATGAGTGTTGGATTTTTATCAAATTACTTTTCTCTATTGATTGATATGATCCTGTTGTTCTTTTCCTTTAATTTACTTATGTGGTGGATGATGTCAATTGTTATCCTAATGTTGAACCATCTTGCATACCTTGTATGAATCCCATTTGGTCATGGTATATTGGTTTTTTTTTTGATATGTTAGTGCATTATTATTGTCTTTGTGTCTAAAGTGAGTCTCTTGGACACAGCGTATTGAAGGATCATGTTTTCTTATCCAGTCTGCAACACTCTGTCTCTTGATTGGTGCATTTAATCCATTTCATTCAGTGTAATTATCAACAAGTATCAATTTATTGCTGACATGTGTGTGTGTGTGTGTGTGTGTGTGTGGTGTTGCTGATTTGTTATAATTTTCTGTGCTAAGCTCATTTTGTTTATGAATTTTGTTATCATTGCTTTCATTGCTATTGTTTTAATATTGCTAAATATGTGTGCATTTCTTCTTTTTTATTTTGATGAGAAGGTTTACTAATATTCTTACAGGTTACCCTGTGATTTATTATTTTCTTCCTGAGTTAGAAGAGTCTGTTCTATCTTGTAATTGTCTTGACTTCCTCTACATTTGCAAGTTCTGTATGTATGATATTTTTTTCCCTCTTTTTAGTTCTTAGTTATCCTCATTTACCAACTGCTGTTTCTGCTTGCCTGTTCAGAGTCTTGTAAGTTTATTTTACTTATGTGTCTGATTTGGTGGCTGAGTGATATCATCATTTGTGTTAATCATCAGTTGTCATCTGTTGTTGTTGGTTTTCTGTCTGAAGGACTCCCTTTAGCACTTCTTGTCAGATTGGTCTGGTATTAACAAATTCTTTTAATTTCTCTTTACCTGAAAATGTCCTAATTTTGCCATCATATTTGAGGGACAATATTGATGGGTATATAATTCTTAGTTGACATTATTTTTCTTTCAGGGTTTTATGTATATCATCCCATTGCCTTCTAATTTGCATGGTTTCTGCTGAGAAGTCAGAATGTAGTCTTATGGGTTGTCTTTTGTAGGTAACATTTCATTTTTCCAATGCTCCTTTCAGAATTATTTCTTTGTCTTTGGTTTTAGTAAGTTTGATTATGATATGTCTTGGTGATTTTCTTTTGGGGCCTAATCCTGTTTAGGGTTTGTTGAAATTCTTAAATGGGTCATAACTTCTCTTCTTGTTTTTCATCATGTTAGGGAAATTTCTTCCAACAAATCGTCAATAATTTTCTCTGTCATTTTATTTGTGTTTTCCTATTGTGGATTTCTGATTACATACAAGTTATTCCTCTTGATCTTGACAGTATCTCACATAAATCTTATGCTTTCTTCATTTTGTTTTAATTTTTTACCTGATTGATGCCTTAACAAATTAGTATTGAGAGATATGTCTTCAACCTCACTAATTCTATCATCCATTGATTTGATTCTACTCCTTTTCCCTTTTAATGTGTTATCTATTTCTGAAATCTTAGCATTAATCTTTTGGATTTCTATATTTTTTTTATGACTTCTAATTGTTCATTTATTTTGTCAGTTCGTTCTTCTACTGTTTTCCTAAATTATTCTAGAGTTTGGTCTGTGTTTTCCTTAATCTTTTCAGTGTTTTCCTTAATATATGTCTCAATTCGTTGAAGATAGCTAAATATAATTATTTTGGATTCCTTATCAGGTAATTTCAAAGCCACTTCTTTTTTAGGGAGTTTTTCTGGCTTTATAGTCTGGTCCCTTGTTTGTACTACTTTGAATTGCTTTTTTGTATGAACTGGGATGGTGATTTGTCTCTGAGACATGGTGATGTTGTATTTATATTTAATTGGTGATTGTATGTTGATTTGATTTGCCGAGGCTTTTTTTTTTTTTTTCAGTGTATTGTCTAATCTTGAAAAATCTCTTCTAGATTTTTCTGCTATTTGCAGACATAAATCTGGCCAATGAGTATTGTAAATGAGTACTGAATGCTGAGGCACTGAGTACTGAGAAAACCAAAACAAGAAAGACTAAATATTCCTCAAGCATTGTGTTTCCTTGTCTGAGCTGGTATTCCTTCATTTTGTAATTGCCTCCAGTGCCAGTTTCTGGTTTGGAATGTGACCCTTCAGGTTTAGGTGGAGAAGAAAAATACTTTTATAGTTAGAGCTCCCAGTAAATGGGTACAAGCTCTAGAGTTGACACTCCATCTTGAGGGCCATCAACACATGTTATAAGGACTACAAGAGCAGAAAATAATCCAAGGAAGAACAGAGCTCTTTAGCTCTGAGTGTATGTTTTTAGACCTTATAAAATCCTGCCACAATCTCTGCTGATATTAGATGGATCCATTCTGCTTCTGCTTAAAATACAGCTTTGGAGCAACCATAGATAGATACATTCAGTAGACTCTGACTCATGGCAACCTTATGTACAGCACAATGAAATATTATTTGGTCTTGCATTGTCCTCATAATCACTGGCATGTCTCAAGTCCATCATGGAAGCTATTGTGCCAATTTATCTCATTGGTGAAATATGATGTTCTTCCCTAATTATCAACCCCTCCTGATGATGTGTTCAGACCAAGCCAGTTGGAAAATATTCTATTATTCCCATAGTTCCTTCCTATGGCTGTAATCTTATGGATGTAGATTGCCAGGAATTTCTACTCATGGCATCACTGACTGGCTTTGAACCATCAATTTTTTGTTAGCAGTTCAGTAAAAACCATTTGTGCCACCCAGGAATCTCATAGTGTTTAAAATGGCTAATTTTTCACAAGTAGATTGCTGGGCTTTCTTCCTAGTATGTTTTAATTTGGAAGCTCGGTCCACTATGGGTGATAATTATGGTATTTTAACTATTGGTAGCATAGCTTTCAACATCATAGCAGCATGCCAACCACTACAGTATGACAAACTGGCTAGTGATGGGGAACAACCAAAGAAGAGTTGAAATGCTTCATCCCAGGCAACTGATGCTATGCACTTGTGCTAGATGATAGTTTTATGATCTCAAAAGTTATTTCTTTTTTAAAATAACAACAATAATAGGGGAGCTTAACATTATTTGTTGATTGCCAGGGTATATGGAGTTTTATTTCTGCATTTTTTTTTTTTTCATGAGACCTTGTTGATGAAGGACCAGCATCTATTTGGCCATAAGTCATGATTCCTTCAACAGCTTGAAGGAGAGCTGAGCTTACAATGTGTAGAAAAGGATTCCTTCCCTCCCCACTTCCACAGGTACAAGGACCCCTTCCCTTCAACTAGTAAGTTGATCTCTATATGGGGGGAAGGGGACATTCTTGAAAACCTATGTCCAGGCTCCAAATCAATTATATCAGAATTGCTAAAGATGAAGGCTAAACATACACAGTTTTTCATGTATACCTCTGATGGAGAGATTTAGCAAGGCAAAAATGAAAGGGGCCTTTCTCAGAAAACATGCTGGTGAGGGAGGGATAGGTGTCTGGGACAGGGGAAGGACCACCAATTGTTTCAGCTAGAGGATTTCACATTCTACCTCTCAATTTCTAAGACAATGCAAAGTCTTTCTCTCTCCTCCCCTTTCTCTCTCTCCTGAAGAATCTGAAACAACAACAACAAAATGGTGGCTAGACTGGAAGAACAGAGAGGAGGATAGGAAAGTTTTGTTCTCATTATTTTCCCAAAGATTAATTTAATTGTTTCATGGTGACTTTTGAGGGAAGAAGAATAAATTTGGTGTTAATTTTTACATATATTTTTATATTTTCCAAATTATTTTCCCCAATTTAATGCTTTAAGAAATAAATATCATTCTTTCTTCCAAACACAATATCCATACACAAAGTTAGACCTATCAGTACAGCAAAAAAAGAAATAAGTATTCTGTTATAACTTGGTGGGGTAATGACTAAGCCATTCAACTGCTAATTTGAAGGCTGGTGGTTCAAATCCACCAGATCACAAGGAAGATGGGGCAATCTACTTCCGTATAGATACCACCTCAGAAATCCAAGGATAGGTCGCTATGAGTCGGGACAGACTTGACAGCAGTGTTATAAATGAACTTGATTTAATACGTACTTCATTTATAACTCTTTATTTTTAAGGCACTGAGGGTGCTTCTGTACAGTCTCTTAGCTATTGATATGTGTGTGTATGTGTGTGTGTCTTCATGTAGGAATTAGACCTTGGAGAAAATCCACTTTCACCCAGACTCACAAAAAGTTGCTGATGACCAGCTGAGACCTGCCCACAGGATCTGTTTTTTTCTTGGAGTCTAATTGGGAAGCAACAAAGCTCAAGCTACCAGGCATGGGCCTGGGCTGAGAGCTAAGAAGTGCTTTCATGGAATCAGCCTAATCTGCCATCAAGGTCCTTCAATAAACTGCTCTCCCTGAGGCTCAGACAGAATTTAGCATCAAAATTCTGGATTCCAACCTGCAATTTACTAGCTCTGTGGCCTTGGCCAAATCACTTTACAGATGAGGAAACTGAGATTCTGAAAAGCCAAGTAAGGGGCAATTCAACACGACATTTGTAGTTATTAGTTCTTTAAAAATAGTTTGATTTTTGCATAGTCTCCCCCTTCTGTCTTTTCCAGCTTTATTAGTTGTTCCAATGACATGAATGTTTATATTGAAGGCTGTCTGATTATTCTGGAGAGTGAGAGTTTGAAGCCAGGGATTCAGAGAACTCTATCATAAATCTATAAAATTCTGGTGACTTTATAATACAGTCATATGAATAAGGACTGAAACATTAAAACCATTTGATTAGTTGAAAAAGAAATGTTATTCTTTTTTATTTTAATAAATATCACTATAATATTCTGTGTAATAAAAATAATTTAAATGTTCCAAATACAAAATCTTTCCAATAGTGCAGGATAAGTACCCTGACTCACCATCTTTGTCCAAAATAATGTAAAAATATGGGTGATCTGAGCTCCCTGGTGTCAGTTGTGCAGTATTTATTCAAGTTTCATTTTTCCAAAATAACTTGAGGTTAAAGAAAAACAGATAACTCACTCTAAAAAGTTATTTCATATTACATCCTTGTAGGCATTGCAAGAACACACCTGGAAAGGATGGAAGGATGCAGAGAGGTGACCAGTTTGCATAAAATAAACTTCAGCTGACAAAATACAGGTAATCAAACTGGAAAATGCAAATTGCTCTTTAACATCTGGGAGTCAATGAACTTGTTCAGGAAGATTCAACTAACCAAGGGAGCTTCATCCAGAGTTCCCAGTCAGCCTTATAAGTGTCACAGAAGGAGCTGTCCTTCATATGGGGTTGATGAAAGGAGTAAGTAGTAAACCTTTCCTGACCCAAAGTCCTACAGGCATCAGTGGGCACACAGTGGCAGCCAAATGGAAGCTGAGGGTAAGGGAAGAGTGTTCTCAGAGCCGGAGATGACAACACTTTTTGAAACTGTTTCTGTATGTTCTCCACATGTCTAGAAGAACCAGAAACACAGCACTTATGCATATGATGGAGTGTATGCACTGAATGCATATCTGTGAGTGTGTGTGTGAATGAGAGTGAGAATGTGTGCTTGGAATAGTATGTGTGTGACAGTGCATGCATATGTGGTGTAAGAGTGTGACTGTGTGTGAGACAATATGTGTGTCTATATGTGAGAGCCTATGTGAATCTGTGTGGGGTACAGAAGTGAGTATATGTGAGCATGTGGGTACATGTGTGAGAGTATGTGTGAGTCTGGGAGATGAGTGTGAGCCTGTGTGTGTGCCTATGTTGGTGAGTGTACCTGTGTAAGGGTGTGCATGTATGAGAACATGTATATTTTTTGTATGTGAACAGTATATGTATATTTGTGTGTTTAGATTTGTGTGCATGTGTCTGGATGTGTTCATGTTTGTATCTGTGTATGAATTTGTATATCTGTGTGTACATATGTGAATTAGTGTGCATGTGTACATGAATGTGTATAGATGTGACGGAGTGCTCATGTGTACATATAGACAGACTATCTCTTGGGACTACTCCAGCAGAGATAAGAACATGCAAGTTGCCCTTACCTCTGTGTGTGCTCCATTTATGGTAGTCACATATGAGTCCCTTTTGCCACCTTTCAATCTGGAAGCAGCTCTTTAAGTGTAACAGGATTTATTTGGATAATGCCTCCTCCTTAGGTGATCCCTGTTTGTCCTGGTGAGCAGCAGGCAGTGGACACCATGACCAGTCCTTGGCATTAAAATAGTTGAGCACATTTCCTCTGCATGAGTCACAACACGGTGCTGGGGCCTCCCAGACTCACTCTCAGGTAAACACTCCATGCACATTCAGGCCAGAGGCCAGCCAATGAGATTGCAGCTGTGCTGCACCATGGCTGTCCCAGCACTAGGCTTGCATTTGAGTGTTTGCTGTCACCCAGGCTGTGGCAGCAAATATTTTCCATGGCTCACCAAGGAGAAGGATTTTATAGAGAGCTTCATGTGGTCAGTTACGCTAGCATCTGTAGCTAACTTGTTCCAGAATTTATGGGCTGTATGTGGATTCTCTTAAAAATATTAATTTGAAGTGTTAATGTTTGACCTTGCTTTATCTAAAATTATAAAACCTTAAAGCTTATAAAAATCCTCCAATTTTAAAAAAGCAGCAGTTTGTAATTGGAGAAGTGAGCTCCAGGCTGGGAAACAAGTGATGGGGTGCCCAGACATCTTCTGAGAGCTCCAAAGTCAATAGTGTATACTTGGCATTCCTCAAGGGGTGCTCATGCCCCCCTTACCACCAGTAGAACCTTGAAATCAGGCTTTCCCTAGAGGGCAATGATTCTGGCAGCAGGGCTTGGCCTTTCCCAGTGAAGGTGGGGTGCAGCATCCTCTGTGTACACGGGACTCCAGGAGGAAGGCTCATCTGAAACTTCAATGGGAGAAACACACTTGTGCTTCCATTTCCTGCTCCCAACCCACCTAACTATAGAACTTTCATTGGTAAATGACAGGAAAAGGAGACCCAACCTTCAATCTTGCATTGCAGTGGCAGCAGGGAGCCCAGGACTGGCACCAGCCAGTTCCACTCTTGGCACCTCCAAAGAAATGAATTAGCTGTCCAGGCAAAACATACTGAAATGAAATAAAGTCCCCAAATGTTAAACTGAATGGTTAAAATTTTCCAATCTGTGGCATTTAGAAAAAGCCAAACCGAAGGAATATGTTTCTCAGGGTGGGAATGTGTGTCAGGGACAGGGGGCCAAACAGTTTCCTCTCCAGCTCTGTACCACTCACCTGAAAGAGACAGGGAAGTTAAATAAAATTTAAAGGGGCTCTGACTCTTTGTATTTCTACAGGTAGACAGGCTGGTGATAGGTAATCCTCAGACCCCTCTACAAACAAACACGAGCTCCCCTCCACTTACAATCTGTACACTTTGGACTATCGTATTCAGATTCTATCATCTGAAATGTAGTGTTAGTCACAGTCGCTGCTTTGTAGGGATGCTATGAGAAGTAGAAAAAGGAAGGCTAGGGTTTCTAGTGCTGCAACACTGATGACATCACCTCTTCCATTGACTCCCATGAAACCCACTCATTTTTGTTGCATTTTCTTTCCTTTTCTCTTAATAGGTATAGTTATAACAGAGTGATGGGAAAAGTATTGATTCATTCATCAGGCATTTACTTAGCCCCTGCTGGTGCTGGAGATGAAGCAATGAATAAGGCATGTCTGAGGACTCAAGGAGCAGAGTGGGAATGTCTTCTTGCTGTGCTGCTTCAGGTGTAAAGAGTCATGAGAGCACAGAGGTGGGGCAGTCACCATCAATGCATGCAAGGTGCATTTCCCCATCCTGGTGAGAGTGTAACAGCATCATGCACTGCATTTTCCAGAGACAGCTGCATCCTCTTGTGCTCCACATGATGCTGTTAAATGAGACTGTAGTAATTAAGTTTTGTGTTAATTTGGATGGGCCTGGTTTTGAGTGGCTGGGCAGCTAGATGTAGTTATTCCCCATAATGACACTGATAATCTTCTCCATTGTGGAATCTACTGTGAGCATCTGTGTAGCTGCCTTAGGGATGTAATCTGTTCCCAGTATTTAAGGAGAAGCTTTAAGAATGGTCTTCAGCTTTTTAGCATGGTTGGACCCTGCATGTAGCCAAGTCTTTATTTAACAGCCTACAATGTTTCCTGCTGATCTTGAGATTATCTCTGGACTTGAACTAATGGCTTGCCATAATCTTTGGTAATATTGGGACTGTGCCTTTTTACTTGTCGACTTGGGTTTGTCAGCCTCAGCAGTCAGTGGCTGCCTGAATGAAAAAATACTCCAGCGCCAAGGGTCTGGGAGCAAGATGCAGAGCTGAAGCCTAAGATTGAGGGGCTTTAAACTAGTCCTAAAACTGTAAGAAAATAAAATCGTATTTGTTAAACCACCCATTGTGGTATTTTCTGTTAGAGCAACACAAAGTAACCCACTAATTTTGAAGGTGGCTTCTTACAAAACCTTGCAATTGAACAGGCAGTGGTGTAAGACATATTCCAAGGGCAGCATTTTGACCTGGGTTCTAAACAACCAGACACTGGTGACAATTTAGAAGTTTGTTCTTTCCCATCGGATACTCTTCCACGAAAACAAATAATATTGGTTCTTCATCCTGGTTATGATATAGATCTGGAGAAAGAAAGGGTAGGGAAAAAACTAAAATTATAACTTTCCCAAACATATTCCATAAAACATTAGTTCAATGGGATGTTAGAAGTTGCTAAGGGAAAAAAAGAAAAAAACAGGATAGTGTTATGGATCGAATTGTGTTTCCCCAAAAGATATGTTGAAGTCTTAACCCCTGGTACCGGTGGACATGATCTTGCTTGAAAAGTCCTTAAAGATATTATCATAAAAAAAAGAAAAAAAAAAAAAACCTTACTGCTATTGAGTAGTTTCCAACTCATAGTGACCCCTACTGGGTTTCCAAGGCTGTAAATCTTTACAAAAGCAGATCACCCTATGTTTCTTTCACAGAGCAGCTGGTCGGTTCAAACTACTGACTTTTTGATTAGCAGCCAAATGTGTTAACCACTACATCACCAGAGCTCCTTAAAGATATCAGTTAACCATAATGATGTAGGGTGAGTCTTCACCTAACCTTTTCGATGTCCTTATAAAATAAGGAGGATAGAGAGACACATGCACAGGGAAGATGGCCACGTGAAGATGAAGGCAGAGATTGGAGTGACGTAGCCACAAACCAAGGAACTATTGGGGCTATAAGAAGCTGGGAGAGGCGAGAAAGAATCTTCTCCTAGACCCTTCAGAGAGAGCATGGCACAGCTGACACTCTGAATTTAGACTTCTAGCCTTTAGAACTGTGAGACAATACATTGCTTTTTTAAATCACCCAGTTTGTCATACTTTGTTATTACAGCCCTAGGAAATTCCAGGTAAAGGAGGGAAAGGACATTGTATGGTCAAATATGGAAAACGCTTGAGTATAACAGAGCTGATGGTGCCCCACCCAGCTCCCTCAGATCTATTTTTCTAGTACATGCTAGTGACACCTTATTGCAAGACCTTGTGACTCCATGCCTAGGGCTTTCTCTCAGCTTACACAGGACTTACTGGAAAGCCAGAGTGTTACTGCCAAAGAAGCACCCCCTGGTCAGTGATGGACAGGAGGGGGAAATAGTCACCACAACTTCCTAACCCACAGACATGTTTGTACAGCATTTTCCAGAACTCTTCAACAGGATTAAGTCCCAATTGTCCTCAGCGGTAACTTGATCAATAACACATGTTCTATCATCTCTTACCCTTCCTTGTTTCACTTATAACTCCTTAACAGCACTTCCTGTACTCACCTCCCAAACAACCTTTTGCAAGTAAAACCTGGTTTCTGGGTATGCTTCTGAGGAATCCAGATTCGGACATTATTCTTTTAGGTTTTCTACACAATTCTTCAGAGATAAATGTACTACAGTATGTTGAGAATGTCCAAGGTGGGTACCAAGAACTCTGTGCTTCAGTGATGTATCAGGCCGTAATTTTTCTTTTTTTCTCCTTCCCAAGCACACCTCACATTTCCTTGAAGGCAACTTGAAGAAATGTTGCCTTAAAGATATGTGTTAAATAAGATTTCATTTGCCAGATATCCCATAAATAGTGAATTATTTATTGAGTAGTGATTTCCCAACTACTGGTCTTTCAAATAAGACTTGAAATTATGTTTGGTCATCTGCACACCAAGAGGTTAGACTAGTATGTATGAGTATGTGAGTTGCTGGCCCTTTAACAATTCAAGGTTTTCTTTCTTTTTTTTTTTTTTTTTTTTTTTGCTAATATCACTTTTTAAGCTCTATTAAAAGGAATGACAGCATTATCTACGGAAAGAGGAGATTTCTGGGAAAAAGTAGATCTCTGAAACATACAAAAGATTTGGAGTAAAACTGAAGAAGAATTTGCACCCAGCAATATAATCCCCATTTTTGTTTCCCAAATGTTAACAAGCATCCCCATCTAGGGTCACATAGTTAGTAAGTGGCAGACCAAGCCAGGAAAATGACTCCAGGGTCCATACTTTTACTCACTTCACTAATGAAACTGCACTGAATGTTGAAACTTGTGACAAGCTATTTTGAATTTCCATCTCTTCTACATATACCCCCTTGCAGAAAGGAGCTTGTTAGAAGTTTAGGAAGCATTGATCTAAATCTACAGTAGCACAAAGCCCAAAGAACCAGAGAAACAGTAAAAGAATTTATAATTTAAGTAGGCTCATGGTTAAATGAATCATGTTTTCCTAACCTGTGTCATACATCTAGAAAGTAGTCTTTTTTGTTGTTTTCAGGGAAATAGAGTGTATGTCTGTAACTTTAACTGAGTTTGACATTTTCTCCTGGTTCTTCCTTAATATATTTTCTTCTCTTTCCTTCTTTCCATAGTCCATCAAAGACAGACAGGCTAACTCTGTGATGGAAAGCACAGAGGAGTCATTGTTCCTTAAAAATACCATTCACAGAAATATGCAAAGCCAAAAGGTGATTCCTTAAATACAATGCAACATGCTGCAGCCGTGGAGTTGAATCAGACTCATAGCGATCCCTCCTTGGGTTTCCAAGGCAGTATCACTCAGGAAGTAGATTGCCCAACCTTCCTTCCAAGGAATGGCTGGTGGGTTTGAACTGCCAGCCTTCTGGTTAGCAGTCAAATGCTTTAAATGGACAAATAAAATTGGTAAATCTCTAAGAATATTGACCACATATAAAAGATAGAGAAAAAAAAAATTGTTAGAATTAACATTGACTACAGATCCTACAAACAATTAAAAGGTTCTCATTGAACTCACTGCGGTCAAGCCAGTCCCTGCTCATAGCGACACCTCCTTGGGTTTCTGAGGGGGTATCTCTACGGAAGTAGATTGCTCAGTCTTCCTTCCAAATTGAAAAGGTTAGAGGTTATTATAAACTGCTTTCACCAATATATTGAAAATCTAGAAGAAATCAATAAATTCCTTGAAAACTGTAATATAAAAAACTGATACAAGAAGATAGAAAATTTGAGTACTTCCTATATCTTTTTTGAATTAACATATTTTCTTTTTGGCGAAGGTTTACACAGTAGCTTAGGATCCCATTTAACAAGTTCTACACAAACTGTTCAGTGCCATTGGTTACATTCTTTGCAATGTATGAATATTCTCATTATTTCCATTCCAGGTGTTCCATTCCATCCATCTAGTTTCCCTGATTTCGAGGAGCTCTGGTAGCATAGTACCTAAGGCACTTGACTGCTATCCAAAAGGCTGGTGGTTCAAACCCACCAGCCACTCCTTGGAAGGAAGGTTGGGAAATTTACTACCATAGTGATACTGCCTCAAAAACCCAAGGAGGGGTCACTATGAGTCAGGTCTGACTTGATGGCACTTAACAACAAGAAGTTCCCTGCAGGAGCTCTGGTGGTGTAGTGCCTAAGGCATTTGACTGCTAACCAAAAGGCTGGTGGTCAAAACTGACCAGTCACTCCTCAGAAGGAAGATTGGGCAATCTAATTCCTGAGACATACCACCTCAGAAACCCAAGGAGGAATCACTGAGCCAGGATCGACTTCATGGCAGTGAATTTGGTTTGGTTGATACGGAGTTTCCCTGCCCTCTAGCATTCCCACTTTGTTTCAAAGTAATTGTTGACTGTTTGGTCTCATATAGGTAATTTTTTAAAGGAGGACATTACTTACGGGTGATATTCATTGTTTTGTAAGCCTATCAGTTGTTTAGCTACAAGATGATCTTCTTGTTGCTGTTGTTAAGTGCTGTTGAGTCGTTTCCGACTCATAGTGACCCCATGCACAGCAGAATGAAACACTGCCCAATCCCGCACCAGCCCCACAATCCCTGCTATACTTGAGATCATCATTGCAGCCACCATGTCAATCCATCTCGTTGAGGGCCTCCCCCTCTTTCCTCGACCCTCCACCCTACCAAACATGACATCCTTCTCCAGGGAATGGTCCCTTCTGACAACATGA
>NW_006921856.1:3716730-3718878 GCF_000298275.1 Orycteropus afer afer | reverse complement strand
TTTTGGTTTTCAGACTCCAGGTCTTTGCACATTTCATTATAGTAATTGGCTTTGTCTACTCGAGCTGCTCTTTGAAATCTTCTGTTCAGCCCTTTTACCTTTTCATTTCTTCCATTTGCTTTAGCTATTCTCTACTCAAGGGCAAGGTTCAGCATCTCTTCTAAGATGATCTTAGGGGATAGTTTTAGTTCTAGGTTTGAAGAGTATCTCAGAACAAGTTTCAGGAAGGCTTCCAGACTCAACCAGTCCACTAAGTCTGTTTTGTTTGTTTGTTTGCTTTTTTTTTTTTTTTTTTTAGGGATTTGGGGTTCTGTTCAACATTTTCCTCCCACTTTGTCAGGGCCCATCTATTCTGATCCTGATCACCACAGTTGTGGCATACCTTTCTTGATTTAAAACCATGAAGTATTCCCTTGCTCTGTTTGAATAAGTGCCTTTTAGTTTATGCACAAGTTCCTCACAGGTACAATTAAGAGTTCTGGAATTTCCATTCTTTATAATGTTGTCCAGGAGCTCTGGTAGCACAGTACCTAAGGCCCTTGACCGCTAAGCAGAAGCCTGGCAGTTCAAACCCACCAGCCACTCCTCGGAAGGAAGGTTGGGCAATCTACTTCCATAGAGATACCACCTGAGAAACCCAAGGAGGGGTCTGTATGAGTCAGGGCCAACTTGACAACACATAACAACAATAACAATATAATGTTGTCCATAATTTGTTATGATCCACACAGTCAAATGCCCTTGCATAGTCAATAAAATACAAGTAAACATCTTTCCAGCATTCTCTGCTTTCATCCAAGATCCATCTGACATCAGTAATGATATCCTCATTCTACATCCTCTTCTGAATCCAGCTTGATTTTTTTTTTTTTTTGGCAGTTCCCTGTAGATGTACTGCTGCAATAATTTTTCAATTATTTTCAGAAAAACTTTATTGCATGTGATATTGTTCAATTTTCACATTCTGTTGGATCACTTTTTGAAATGGGCATAATTATGAACTTTTCCAGTCAGCTGGCCAGGTAACTGTCTTTCAACTCTCTTGGCATAGACAGTGAGTGCTTACAGTGCTTCATTCATTTGTTGAAACATCTCATTGCTATTCCATCAATTCCTAATGCCTTGTTTTTTGCCAATGCCTTCATTGGCAAAAGCCTTTTTAAAAAAAAATTAAAATTACGTGCTACACTTGAAATGGATGAGCATCAATCGTTTTTGGTACAGTGACTCTGTGTATTCCTTTCATCTTCCTTTGATGATTCTTGCATCATTAAATATTTTGCCCGTAGAATCCTTTAAGAGTACAAGTCAAGGCTTGATTTTTTTTCTTCAGTTCTTTCACCTTAAGAAATGCTGAACTTCTTCTTTCCTTTTGCTTGTCTAACTCCAAGTCTTTGCACATTTCATTATAAATATTTTACTTTGTCTTCTTGGGGCACCCTTTGAGATCTTCTGTTCAGCTCTTTTACTTCCTCTTTTCTTCTTTCACCTTCAGCTACTTTACATTCTAGAGAAAGTTTCAGAGTCTCTTCAGACATATATTTTGGTATTTTCTTGCTTTCCTGTCTTTTCAATGACCTTTTGCTTTCTTGATGTATGATGTTCTTGATGTTATCCCACAACTCATCTGAACTTCAGTCATTTGTTTTCAATGTGTCACATCTATTCTTGAGAATAGATCACCAATTGCTTGTATGCAAATTCTAGTTGAAGCTGAAGAAAATTAAAACAAGTTCACAAGAGCCAAAATGTGACCTTGTGTATGTTCCACCTCGATGTAGAGACCATCCCAAGAATACAAAGTAATTGTCCTCATGATTAAAAACCTTTCTGTGAAAACATCTCAGATTCATACTGCTTCACTGGAAAATTGATCAAAAATTTTGGAAATAAATACTACTGATCTTTATAGTAAATCTTCCAGAGAAAAGTATGATTGATGCTTGCCAGTTTCAAGCTACACATATATTTAATTTATCCCTTTGATAACTTCCTTCTCTACAACCATGGAGTTAGAGATCCACTTCATCCAGCTGTGATGCATAGCATTCTTTTTTTAAAAACATGCATTTTACTGAAACATAATTTATGTACAGTGAAATACACAAAACTAAAGTGACATGGGTCAATGCTTTTTTTTTTTTTTTT
>NW_006921856.1:3715215-3716585 GCF_000298275.1 Orycteropus afer afer | reverse complement strand
TGACTTATTTCAATCAGCATAATGTCCTCCAAATTCATCCATGTTATGTAGTGTTTTGCAGATTCTATATTATTCTTTAGTGTTGCTTAGTATTCCATTGTGTGTATGTACCATAGTTTGTTTATCCATTCTTCTGTTGATGGGCACCTAGGTTGTTTCCATCTTTTGGCTATTGTAAATAGTGCTGAGATGAACATGGGTGTGCATATATCTGTTCTTGTCCTGGCTCTCCCTTCTTCAAATTCAAAGATTGCTGGGTCAAATGTTATTTCTAATTCCAGCTTTTTAAGGAATTGCCATACTGTTTCCCACAGTGGTTGTATCATTTCAGTCCAACTAGCAGTGTATGAGAGTCCCAATCTCTCCACATCTTCACCAGCATTTCTTATTTTCTGTCTTGTTGAACTTTGCCATTAGTGCTGGTATGAGATGGTATCTCATTGTTGTTTTGATTTGCATCTCTCTGATGGCTAACGATAGTATTTCTTCATGTATTTGCTGGGCAACTGAATATCCTCTTTGGTGAACTGTCTATTCATGTCTTCTGCCCATTTTTTAAATTGAATTGTTAATCTTTTTATTGTTGAGGTGTTGGAGTTTTCTATAAATTATGGAGATAAGTCCCTTGTCAGATATGTAATTATTGACAAGTAAGAATTTGTTGCTATCATTTTGCTATGCACTTTTTCATGGTATTGATTTCTTTGTTCCATAAAATTTTCTGTGCTGAGCTTGTTTTGTTATGACTAATGTTATCACTTCCTTCATTGCTATTGTTTTAGTATTTGTTAAATATTTTTGCTAGTTCTGTTTTTTATTTTGATGTGAAGGTTTATCATTTTTCTTTGAGGTTATCCTGTGCTTAATAATTTTCTTCCCAAGTTTAGAGCAGTCTGTTCTATCTTGTAGCTGTCTTGACTTCCTATCATTTAGAAGTTCTGTAACTACACAATTTTTTTTTCCTCTTTTTGGTTTATAGTTGTCCTCGTTTGTCAGTTGATGTCTCTGGTTCCCTGTTTACAGTCTTGTAGGCTTATTTACTTTGGATACTTCTATAACTGGGTTGGTTTCTGGGTTATGTCATCGTGTGTGTTAATGGTCAGTTGTTGTTGGGTGTTGCTGGTTCTCTGTTTTAGGGACTCACTTTAGCATCTCTTGTAAGGTTGGTGTAGTTTTAACAAATTTCCTTAATTTCTGCTTATCTGGAAATGTCCTAATTTCACCATCATATTTGAGGGACAATTTTGCTGGGTATAAATTCTTTGTTGGAAATTTTTCTCTTTCATAGTTTTGTATACACCATCCCATTATCTTCTTGCCAGCATGGTTTCTGCCAAGAAATCAGAGCTTAGTCTTATTGGTTGTCCTTT
>NW_006921856.1:3703464-3714680 GCF_000298275.1 Orycteropus afer afer | reverse complement strand
TAGATTTTGTATCATTTCTAATTTTTCATTTATTTTGTCATTTTGTTCTTGTATTGTCTTTTGAAATTATTCTAGAGGTTTCTCTGTATTTTCCTCAATTTTTTCAGTGTTTTCCTTGATCTGTCTCTCAATTCGTTGAAGGTACCTAAACACAATTCTTTTCAATTCCTTTTCAGGGAATTCCAATGCTGCATCTTCCTTAGGAATGTGTTTTGGGTTTGTATTCTGGTCCCTTCTTTTTCCTGTTTTATCTTGCCTCTTTGAGTTGACTGTGGTACTCTGTTGTCTCCAAGGCATTGTGACGTTTTTGTGTTTATTTTTAATTAGTGATTGTATGTTGGAATGATTTGACCACAATTTTTGTTTTCTTTGTTTTTGTTGTATGTTATCTACACAAGCAGGGTACTGTGTTGTGCTCCCCTGTTCACTAGTTGGCAGCACTTATACACTCACCACCCATCTCCTTTCCCATTGTCAGCCTTCCTTGGCCAGTGGAGCCTATTCTTAGGTCATGAGAATGCTATCACTTCAAAATCCAAAATGGCCACTGCTTGTAAACATTCAAAATGGCTTCATCCTCAGTCACTTTAAATATCCAAAATGGTTATCATGTGTAAACAATCAAAATGGCAGTGCCCTCTGGACAGCCAAAAGTCCACAGCTCATGTTGTCTCCCTCATGACTGTTTCCCTTCCTAGATGTAGGCCACCAGCACAGTCATCCCTGCACCCTTTGGTGACCAGGGCTGATCTTTTAGTCAATTTTCAGGTCCCAACATCACTTGGAAATATTCAGACTGTTGGTCCTGTCAGAGTAGCTGCCAGTCCACTTCTCCAACCATCTCTGTACTCACTGTTTTTTTTTGTTGTTGTTGTTGTTGTTTTCAGGTTTTTCCAGTAGTTTATGCCTAATCCACTTCTGTATACTTCTTTTCAAAGATCAGGGCTCCAGGATTATGTTCTGTATCTCTGTCAGTGGGTTTTTCTTTTCATTGTTGAAGAGGGTCTGTGTAGCTTGTCTACCTATTCTGCTATCTTACTGGAAGTCCCCCATGATGCCTAGCATTCCTTAGTTACTCTCCCTAACACCCTCTCTTCAGACCTGTGTCATCTACTGCCTTTACCTTTACTGATTCATCCTTTACCCTTATCTTGGATCCATCCTTGTGTCATCCATGTCACACCCTCACTGCAGATACTGGTTAAAATTGGGCTATCTTTATGGCTGTTTTAATATTAAGAGTGATAAAAATGGAGGAAGAAAATATCTTGATTCATTTTTTATAATTAATCAAAATTCTAAAAATCTTTTCTTTTCCAGGCATAATTTATAGGCATGAAATTTATAGGTTTTCAATCTTAAAACTATAGTGGGTATATAATTTTATAAAATGCTATACCCTTTAATGGGAGCTCTGGTAGTATAGTGCCTAAGGCACTTGATTGTTAACCAGAATTCTGGTGGTTCAAACCGCCCAGACACTCCTTGGAAGGAAGATGGGCAATCTACTTCCGTAGTGATACTGCCTCAGAAACCCAAGGAGGGGTCACTATGAGTCAGGTCTGACTCGAGGGCACATAACAACAACAACATACCCTTTAACAACATATGTTCTTAATAATTGCCATAAATATCATTTTATTGGCTAGAATAAAATTCCAATCTGTTTTACTCATGTCTTCTATTTCCACTCTTCACCCTTAATTTTCTCATTCTTAATTATTTACAATATAAATTTACAACACATATTAACATACTTGCACACTTTCCTTAAAGTGCCTTACACATACAGAGGTATGGAAAAATATTTTTATTGCCCTTTTTGCTGGATAATCAAAAAATCACTAACACCAAGCTAAGAGCCTAAAAAACCCACGGCCATCGAGTCAGATCCAATTCATAGTGACCCCTCCTTGGGTTTCTGAGGCTGTATCATTATGAAAGTAGATTGCCCAACCTTCCTTCCAAGGAGTGTCTGGTGGGTTTGAACCACCAGCTTTCTGGTTAACAGTCAAATGCCTTAGGCACTATGCCACCAGAGCTATCATTTAAACAAATTTTAGGATATTCCATGTGATAGAATGTTATTTTACAAAATTTTAAATAGCTATAAAATACTAATGTGAAAATATGTCTATTGTATATCTAAAGTAAAAAAGAGCAAGGTACAACTAATTTGCAAAATATTATATCATACTTAATCTGGAAGAATCACCACTAAACTGCAATTTTTATGAGATAGGATTATAAAACTTTTATATATCTATGTATTGTCTTATTTTGCTTTTGCCACTTGAATATATAATATATAAAAGCAGAAAAAATACAGAAAAGGATACTTTAAAATGTAAATGTAGAATTTTAGCAGAAGTACAACAACTCCATAGCATTCTATTTATAGATGACAAAATTAATAGTTATTTGCAGGAAGAAAAGTGCTTTGTGACATTGAAGTAAAACTAGAAATCATGTCCAAAAGTCTGAATTCATTCAATGATTCAAAAAATATTTAACGAGCTAATGTGATGAGCCAGACACTAGGACAAAACTTCTGATCTCATAGAGCTTACATTATATTCTGAGAAAACAATCAATAAACATGTGCACAAATAAGTAAATAATTACAAATTCTGTATCAGAGATGAATGCTAAGAAAAAAATACATATAAGGATATAAGAGAGAGAGAAATGAAAGGACATTATTATATAACAGAGTTGGAGAAACTCTATGAAAGTTCAACATGAGTGAAAAAGATCCACAGAGTGAAAATGTACCAGCCAATTGCATAGCTAGGAGGACGGCATTCCAGGCAATAGATGTATCAAGATTTAAGGTCTTAAGGTGGAACTACGTCTTGAGAATATAAATAACAAGAAGAAGATAATGTTGTAAAATAAATATACACTTTTTATCTGTAGGGTCTACCGGTACCTCAGCCCAAGTTTCTGGGAAGTATAAAAGAATTGTCAAAATCCAAGAAAACAGTAGGATTGAAGTTTGGACTCAAGACCCACATATGTCTCTGTTAGTTTTCTTTTCTAGTCTAACAGAAAATTACTATTTATCCTCTCCTCAGATGGTGAAAAATGTAAAAAGTCATCAAAATGACATGAAAAAAAAGAAAACACAATGTTTGTCAGAAGATACTCTGAAACTTGCTCCTAAGCATGAAGTATCTAAAGCGGAAAGAAGAAATGATGAAGTAAACAAATTGAACAGGAGATTTCAAAGGGATGTTGAAGAAGACAAGGTCAAGAATTATGATGATATGTGAAAAGACCTGGAGCTAGAAAACTAAAAGGGAAGAACATAATCTATATTTCTCAAGATGAAGGGGCTAAAGGGAGAATTCTAATCTTGAGTTGCAATATTGAAGGATTTTATGGGCAAAAATTGAATGACACAGAAAGTATTAAAAGATTGAAGGAATACACAGAGCGACTGTACTAGAAAGAATTGGTCAATATTTAACTATTTCAGGAAGTATTATACGATCAAGAACCACTGGTACTGAGGGGAGAAGTCCAAGTGACACTGAAAGCACTGGAGAAAAACAAGTTTCCAGGAACTGATGGAATAATGACTTAGATGCTTCAAAAAAAGATGCAATGCTGGAAGTACTCACTCATCTTGCCAAAAAAATTGGAAGACCTGGCTAACTTACTGGAAGAGATCCATATTCATTCCTCTTTTAAAGAAAGGTGATTCAACAGAATGTGCACTTTATCGAATACTATCATTTATATCACATGCTAGCAAAATTTTGCTGAAGGTAATTCAAAACTGGCTGCTACTGTACGTCAACAGGAAACTGCCAGAAGTTCAAGCTTGATTCCAAAGGAACATGGGCAAATAGATATCACTGCTGATAACAGATGGCTCTTGGACAGAAGCAGAGAATGCCAGAAAGATGTTTACCTGTGTTTTATCAACTATGCAAAGAAATTTGACTGTTTGGATCATAACAAATTATGGATAACTTTGTGGAGAGTAAGGAGCTCTACTTCAGTGCCTGAAGCAAGTGACTGCTAATCAGAGGGTTGGTGATTCAAACACACCAGCCACTTCGAAGAAGGAAGACTAGGCAATCTACTTCCCTAAAGATTTACCAACTCAGAAACCCAGTAAGGGGCACTATGAGTCAGAGTCGACTCAATGGCAGTGGGTTTGGTTTTTTTGGTTGTGAAGAGTGGGAATTCTAGAACACCTTAACTGTGCTCATGTGGAACCTGTATATAGACCAAGAGGCAGTCATTCAAGCAGAAAAATTGATACTGTGTAGTATAAAATTGGAAAAGGTAATTGGAAGGGTTGTATTTTTTCACCTTACTTATTCAACCTATATGTAGCAAACAATCTGAGAAACTGGGTTACAGGGAGAACATGGCATTAGGATTTTCAGAAGAATCATTAGTAAACTAAGATGTATAGATGTATAGACGACACACCTTGCTGCTGAAAATGATGACTTTAAGCACTTCATGATGAAGAGTAAAAACTACATACTTCAGTGTGGATTACCCTGAACATAAAGAAAACAAAAATCCTTACAACCGGACCAATAAGTAAATGGACCAAATGGCAAAGAAGCCAAAGTTTTCAAGGATTTCATTATTCTTGTAACAATAGTCCACACTTATGGAAAGAAAAGTAAAAAAAAAAAAAAAAATCAAATGATGTGTGATAGTTAATTTTATGTGTCATCTTGGCTAGGCCTGATTTAGTGGTTGGGCAGCTGGATGTAGTATTCCCCATGATGAGACTAGTAATCAGCTCCACGGTGGAATCTACTGTGAGCAGCTGAGTAGCTGCCGGTGGGTATGTGGTCTGCTTCCCACATATAAGAAACAGCTTTGGGAATGGTCTCTAACTTATGGCACACTTGAACCCTGCATGTAGCCAAGTCATTGTTCAGCAGCCTGCCATACTCTGCTGACCTTGAGCCTTTCAATGAACTTGAATTAATGGCCTGCTGTGTGGTTTGGTAACATCAAGACTGTGCCATTTTATTTGTCAACCTTGAACTTGTTAGCCTCAGCAGCCAGCAGCTGCCTGAGTGAAGAGACGCCTCTAGCTTCAGTGGGCCAGGACCGAGAGGCAGAGCTGAATCCCAAGGTTGAGGGGCTTTCACCCAGCCCCGAGAGCCTGGCACATTGAACTCAGACTTAAAGCTTCCAAACTGTTAGAGAATAAACTCCTGTTTTGTTCAAGCATCCCATTTCTGGTATATTCTTTCTTGGCAGAGAGGTACTAGGCAACTAGAACATGATATATTGCATTGGACAAATCTGCTGCAAAAATTTATCACTTTGATGACTAAAGTGTACCTGACTTGATACCTCATTTGCACGTTAAAGCTGGAAATGGAAAAATAAATGAACAATGTACAATGAGGAGACTTGATGTGTTTGAATTGTGGTGTTGGTGAAGAATATTAACTATACCATGGACTTCTGGAAGAATGAGCAAATCTGTGTTGGTGAAAGTACAGCCAGAATGCTCCTTAGAAGTGAGGACAATGAGACTTTGTCTTGCTTATTTTGTACAGGTCATCAGGGAGCTCTGGTGGCATAGAGCCTAAGGCATTTTACTGCTAACCAGAAACCTGGCAGTTCAAACCCACTAGCCAGTCCTGGGAAGGAAGATTGGGCAATCTACTTCCATAGTGATACCACCTCAGAAACCCAAGAAGAGGGTGCTATAAGTTGGATCTGATTCAATGGAAGTGAGGTTTTTGTTGTTGTTGTTGATGTTGTTTGTTTTTCATCAGGTAAGACCAAGTACTGAAGAAAAACATCATATTTGTTACAAAAAAAAAAAAAATCATGCTTGGAAAAAGAGGAGGACGCTCAATGAAATAGACTGACATAGTAGCTGCAACAATAAGCTCAAACATAGCCAAGATTTTGTGGATGGCACAGGAGTCAACATTATATTCTGTTATACATAAGGTCCCTATGACTCAAAACTGACTTTAACAGCACCTAACAAAAAACATCAATATACCATCACTAACTATTCTATAAAAATGTATAGTTTAAAAACCTATTTTTACATCCAAATATCTGGGGGTTATTGTGAACATTTAAGAGACTCATTCATTTATTTTTCAACTATGTATCATGCATTATTGTGTATTAGGAACAGTTTTAGGTACTACAGATAAGGAAAAGAGCTAAAAAGTTCTAATTCTCTACCATTACAGTGTTGACATTGTTGCTGGGAAAACCAATAATAAGTCTTCTACAAGATGGTGATAAGTTTCATTGAGAAAAATAAAATAGTGAGACAGGGAAATTGAGAGTTTAGGTTGGATTATTAATTATTAAAAGAAAGAAATGAGAAGGAAATGCCTCAGTAATTAGAGGCACTTGAGCAGAGACTTAAAGAGAGAAAGTTGTATGCATATATAATGCAATTGTGTTCCAGAGAGAGGGAATATCAAATGCAAAGATCTTGAAGTAGAGCATCCCCCGTGTGTTTGAGGAACAGTGCAGAGACCATTATGTCTAGAGACTTGTGAACCAGGTACAACAATAGATAAGGCCTTATGGGTGAAGATGCAGATCCCATAGACCTTTGAAGGTTGTTGTAAGGACTCTGGGTTTTATTCTAAATAAGATGGGGAGACACTGGTGAGCTCTGAGGAAATTGTGAATAATATTGTGACATTTTTATTTAAGAAACAAAATAGGTATGGAGTGTGGATAAGGATAATGTGTGCATGTGTATGTGTGTGTGGTGGTGGGAGGGTGATGTGAGTAATAATACATAAGGAGAAAAGAAGCCTGGAAAGCTATGAAACTGATAATAAGGCTTCCTCTGAAGATTATTAAAATGAAATGGTGGGTATAAAAGAGTTTTGGTTACCTTTAGTGCCACGCTAAAAGAAATACTATAAATGGGTGGCTTGAACAGACAGTGATTTGTTCCCTTACAGTTTCAGAAGCTAGACATCTGAGTGAAGGCCCCTCAACCTTGGGCTTCAGCTCTGCCTCTTGTTCCTGACCCACTAAAGCTGGAGGCTTCTCTTAATTCAGACAGCTGCTGGCTGCTGAGGCTGACAAACCAAAGGTCAACAAATGAAATGGCACAGTCCCCAGATTATTGAACAACATGGTAGGTCACTAGTTCAAGTCCAGAGACAGTCCCAAAATTGGCAGACAACAGGGCAGGCCACTCACTGATGACTCGATGAAATTCAGAATCCAAGAGTGAAAAAAAAAAAACTGCACAGACATTTCTCAGAAGCCGGAACCTCTCCTTACATAATTCAAGCAGACCACATCCCTAAGGCAGCTATAAAGCTGCTCACTGCAGATTCCACCATGGAGTTTATTACCAGTCTCCTCATGGGGAATAACTGCAAGCAGCTGCCTCGCCACTCAAAACCAGGCCCAACCAAGTTGACACATAACCTTACCTGCCACAAAAAAGGTACATTTTCTTTTCAGTTTATTTCATTTTTACTGTTGTTGCTGAGAATATACAATGCAGAACATTCACCAATTCAACAATTTCTACATGTACAATTCAATGGTATTGACTATATTCTTCAAGTAGTGCAATCATTCTTTTTTATTATTACTATTATTGTGATTTGCTTGAAATTTTACAGCATTTTTAGTTTTCTGTTGAACAATCCATACACCCTTTGTTTTGTGGCTTTGTTTGCAATCCCCACAATGTAACAGCATTCTTTCCACTTCCTGTGTTTACTCTTTCCATTCCTCCTTCTTTCCTATCCCTTCCTGTCTTCTGAAATTTATCCCTGGGAAAATATTACCCTCTGCATCTTGTTGATTGTTATAAAGAGTACAACCTCCCTGCTGTTATTGTTTGCCTTATAGGCCTGTGTATCATTTGGCTATAAATTGAGCCACAGGAATGAGCTCAGTTCCAGATTCAAAAAGTGTCTAAGGACCATACTCTCAGGGGTTCCACTACTCTTTACCAGACCAATAAGCCTGATCTTTGTCATTATTTTGAGTTTTGTTCCACATTTGAAAGGTACATTTTACTTTTTAACACTGCATCATTTGAAAGTTACTGAGTATCTAATGTGTTGCAATTTATTAAACAGTGTTTAGAAGTCAACAAAAAGCAGATTACTCATCAAAAAATCCCTCCAAATATTCTGTGAAAGGCAATTAGAACATGAGTGTTCCAGTTTGCATTTTAATTATGTAAGCAAACATTTTTTTTTCATTTAAATGAATAACCATACTTTCATCTTAAGTGCTAAATTAAAAAAAAAGATTTATTTGTGGTTTCTCAAAATTAAATGTAGGATAAGAAATGGTTTATACATTTTTTTTTTTTTAATTCATGAAAAAAAAAATATATAGGTCACTTTAAGGACCTCTGGTAGCACTATGGTTAAAGTATTGGGCTACTAACCAAAAGGGTGGTGGTTTGAACTCACCTGCCGTTCTGTGGGAGGATATGAGGCAGTCTTTTTCCGTAAAGATATACAGCCTTGGAAACCCTGTGGAGCAGTTCTACTCTGTCCTATAGTGTTGCTATGATTTAGAGTCAACTCATGGGCCATGGCTTTAGGTCAGTTTAAGGCAAAAAGAATACCAACAACAAAACCTCTAATTCTACCATATTGATAAATCAGTCCAAGGTGTTTGTTATGTTATAACCACTCATGTTATAAATGAGGAGATTTAGGCAACTGGAAGTTAAGTAACCAGCCAAAGACCACGTGGATGAGACAATGCAGAATCAGAGTTGTTACCTAGCTTGACCTACTCCTAAACCAGAACTTCTCACTGTATCAAGATGATTGTCCTCTAAATTTCTGAACGTTCCTTCCCTGCTAATTCATTCCATCCTCCTCACCAGGAATTTCCCAAAACATTCTGCCTTTCTCTACTAGTATTTTTTACCAATTTCAGAAAGATGTTTTCTCTGATTTGTCTATTGCCAGTATATCAACAGTCTTTAAACAATGTTTATGCAAGAAAGTCTGCAATTCCAACACAACCAGAATCTCATGCTGACTAGAATCACTTGTTCAATAGACTGAGCACCAACCACATCTTGAGTGACAAATTAAAAAACAATATTCCTTATGATTATTAAATGACGTAAAGGTCATAGGTGGTTCAGTGGCAGAATTCTCACCTTCCATGTGGAAGAACAGATTAGATTCCCAAACAGTATACTTCATGCACAGCCACTACTCATCTTTTAGTGGATGCTTGTATGTGCCTCTCATACTTAACAGGTTTCATTGGACCTGCAGACTAAGATGCACTAGGAGGAAAGGCATGGAAATTACTTCTGAAAATCATCCAATGGAAATTCTGTAGATAACAGTGACCTGATTTGTATTTGATTATTGGGATGTGCAGGGCCATGTAGCATTTCATTCCATCATGTGTGATGTCACTACGACTTTGGGATGAATTGATGGAGGCTAACAACAACAACAACATTGAGTGACATTCTCCCCATATCTTAACTCATCAATTCAAAGTCACACAAGCACAAATATTAGGAAATATTTCTGTCATCTTGTTTTCTATTGAACTGTTTACTAAGATTTTCCATTTCGTAAGTCAAAAACTAAAATTTATTAAGCATGTTTGCTCCCAAAGTTAAAAAAAAGTTTCAAGTTAAAAAAAAAAAAAAAAAAAACTCACTACTGTCAAGTCAATTCAACTCATAGCTACTTCTCCTTGGGTTTCCAAGGTGGTATCTCTACAGAAGTAGATTGCCCAATTTTCCTTCCAAGGAATACTAAAACATACTAGTAATATGTTTCATATTAGCTCTCTAAATTTCCATAGTTATCCTATAAGATAGAAATTATTATTTCTGTTTCTTTCAAGAAGAGAAACTTCCATAGTTACTTAAGGCATTTTGTGCATTTCTTCCGCAAAATTATTCCACATTTCTACATGGTTAATATGCCCACTAGCAATGTGCTTCCTTCTCCCATAAGCCACATTGATCCTGAGTGACCACAATTGGGTTCTTTGCTTCCACTGGTAAAGTTGAAACAGTCTCTGAAAACAGTCTCCCCACAAATGAAAATTCTTTGGATAAAAATTAATTGTTTGGCATTTACAAGAACATGCTGTAGAGTAACATCAGTGGGAATAACAGAGTAAGAATCTATATAAATCAATAAGAACATTAGCAAAAAAAATGTCAAAATCAACTTTTTCAGAATTCACAAAATTAGCCAAGGCTTGCTACAATTTCAGGAACATTTATTCAAGAAAAAGGGCTCAATCTCTGTCAGGATAGCAGTTGTGCTTTAACTTCTTCTATTCCCTTATCCTTCTCCCCATCTCCAAGGTTGTTATGTTGTTATGTGCCATTGAGTCGGCCCCGACTCATAGTGACCCCTCCTTGGGTTTCTGAGGCAGTATCACTACGGAAGTAGGATTGCCCAACCTTCCTTCCGAGATCTCCAAGGTAGCCTTGAAAATCAACAGTCCTACAATCAGGATGAAAAGTCACAATCAGTGACTGAAGATAAGAGAATGGGATTGAAATTCCTCCAAAGCCCCATTCTGAGAAAATTGTCATTATTCAACTAATATGGCAATTCCATGGAAAATCCACATAGGTTTGTCTTCATTTGGCCTATCTCAGAGATCCACCAGAGCAAACAGCCTTCCTCAAGGGGTGATGGTTGATTGAAGGTGGAAGATGGCAGACTAGGTAGAAGGACTGCACAGACCCTCTTCAACAAAGAAAAGGGAAACCAATTGACACAGACACAGAAGTTAATCTTGGACCCCTGAGCCTTGAAGAGAAGGATACAGAAGTAGACTAAACCCCAACTAGCAGAAGAATTTGCGTGAAAATACCAAAAAAGGAGATATACGGAGCTGCGGTCTGGCAGGGACCTGAGTGCCCCTGACAGCACAAACGACTTGGACATTCCCGAGTGGTGGTAGGACTTAAGAATTAACCTAAAAATCCCCTGCTAGCCAGGGTCCGTGCGGAGGACTGTGTACAGTGGCTAGGGAACAAACAGGGAAGGTGAAGAGAAAGGTGGGCTGCGTGGTAGACTTTTGCTGGTCCGGAGAGCGCTGCCATGTTGTACGTTTAAGCAGCTTGACTATCTTGGATATTTAAAGAGACAGTGCTCTCACAGATTTCTGGGGCTTAAGATCATGTTCTGCTTTCCGGCAGACCCAGGGACACTCGGGGCCTGCAAGACTGAAAAGGTACCACATTCTTCTTGTTA
>NW_006921856.1:3693228-3700771 GCF_000298275.1 Orycteropus afer afer | reverse complement strand
ACAAAGATGCAGAAGAGCTAAACAATACAATCCACCAACTTGGCCTTATAGACATCTATAGAGCACTTCACCCATCAGCAGCACAATACACTTTCTTCTCCAGTGCACATGGAACTTTTTCTATGATAGACCATATGTTAGGCCATAAAGCAAGCCTTAGTAAATTTAAAAACATCAAGGGGTGATGGCTGAAAACAATCATTAGAGGTTTGTTTTTTTTTTTAATGCCAGCTGCCAAAATCAATGAAAATAAATGGAGTAAACAACAAAATGAGCAAAATAATTAAAAGGAAAAGGTAGGAAATGAGCTGTTCAAGGGGATTTTGAAATGTTCCTACATATTTCTGGAATTCTATAAGTCCATGTAAGGAGCTCTGCTGGCACAATGCCTAAGGCATTTAACTGCCAACCCACCAGCAACTCCACACAAGAAAGATGGGGCAATCTACTTCAGTAAAGTTTTACCACCTCAGAAAACTAATGGGGGTCACTATGAGTCAGAATCAACTCGTCAGCAATGGGTTTGTTTTTTGTTTTTTATGAGGTCATATACATGGTTAGGAATGTGACATACCCAGGAAAGACCTGAGAAGGCCCAAAGTGTACACATCTGGGATATTTAGGCTTTGCACAGGTAGGAAATGATGACTAAAGCATGTTGTTGTTGTTGTTGTTGTTGTTTGCCGTCAAGTTGGACCCGACTCATAGTGACCCCTCCTTGGGTTTCTGAGGCAGTGTCATTAGGGAAGTAGATTGCTCCATCTTCCTTCTGAGGAGTGGCTGGTGGGTTTGAACCGCCAGCCTTCTGGTTAGCAGTCAAGTGCCTTGAACACTATGCATAGTTGTAAACTATCTTCCTAACCATTGAGGGCATGCCACAACATAAAAACACAGAAATATCTTTAAAAGTTACTGAGCATCTACTAAGGTACAGTTATAGATACTTCTGAAGCAAGCTGAGACTTGAATTACCATATACAACAAAAAGAATGAAGACTTTACAGAATTTGTTCAGGAAAGTCATTAAACAAACCAGCAACAACAACAAACTCTGCGGAGGGGATCTGATTTCCAGTTTTCAACAAAAAAAAATTATGAGACAGGAACAAAGGAAAAAAATATATATATGGCCCGTACACAGGTGATTAAGCAGTCAAAATAAGCAGTCCAGAGGTAACACTCATTATATATATATACACACATATATATAGCTTATTTAAATATAGCTGACTCGACGGCAAACAACAACAACAACAACTATATATATATTTATATATATATATATATATATTTAAATAAACTGTTTTAAAGATGTTAAAAAAAACTAAAGGAAACAAGATATAAAGAACTTAAGGAAAATATGAAAATAATGTCTCACAAAATAGAGAATGACAGTACAAATATGAGATTATTAAAAGAACCAAAAGAAACTCTAGAGTTGAAAAGTAAAATAACCGAAATAAAAAATTTTACTATAAGGGGTCAACAGCAGTTTTCAGTTGCGGAAGAAAGAATCAACAAATTTGAATATAGGTCAACCGATATTGTCCAATCAAAGAAACAGAAAGAAAAAGAATAAAGAAAAGCAAACAATCCTTCAGAGACCTGTGGTATCATCAAGAATATCAACATTTGTATAATGGGAGTCCTAGAAGGGTAGGGGGAGTTCTGGTAGCACAGTGCCTAAGGCACTTGACTGCTAACCAGAAGGCTGGCGGTTCAAACCCACTAGGCACTCCTCGGAAGGAAGGTTGGGCAATCCACTTCCGTAGTGATACTGCCTCGGAAACCGAAGGAGGGGTCGCTATGAGTTGGGTCTCACTTGATGGCATATAACAACAAACAACAACAAAAGAAGGGTAGGTGAAAGAGAAAGGGGCAGAAAGAATATTTGAAAAAATCATAGCTGTAAACTCCCAAATATAAGGAAAACCATTAATTGACACTCCAGTAAACTCATGAACTTCATCAGTAGGATAAACTAAAAGAGATTCATATCTGTTGTTGTTGTTTTTGTTAGGTGCCATCAAGTTGGCTCAGACTCATAGCAACCCTGTGTACAACAGAACTAAACACTGTCTGGTTCTGTGCCAACCTCACAATACTTGTTATACCTGAGCCCATTGTTGGAGCCACTGTATCAATCCATCTTGTTAAGGGCCTTCCCACTTTTTGTAATCAAACTCTAAAAAAAAACAAAGATAAAGAGAAAAAATCTTGAAGCAGCAAAGGAGAAGTTTCTCTTCATATACAATGAATCTTCAATGAAATTAGCAGCAGATTTCTCATCAGATACCACATAGGCAGAAAAGCACTGTATCGATATACTCATAGTATTGAAATAAAAGGATTGTCAACTGGGAATTCTGTATTCATCAAAACTATCTTCCACAAATGAAGTAGATTGTTGTTGTTGTTGTTATGTGCCGTCGAGTCGGCCCCGACTCATAGCGACCCCTCCTTGGGTTTCCGAGGCAGTATCACTACGGAAGTAGGATTGCCCAACCTTCCTTCCGAGGAGTGGCTGGTGGGTTTGAACCGCCAGCCGTCTGGTTAGCAGGCAAGTGTCTTAGCCGCTATGCTACCAGATAGGAAAGATAATTCCAAATGTGGATGAACTGCACAACTTGACCAAGATAAATGATGACACTAAGAATGCTATAAATAAATGCTATGATACACACAATTTTGAAACAACAGCAATAACAACCAAAAAATATGTGTGCAGTTATGTATGTAGATATGTATGAATATATGTGTATAGGAAGGCACATGTGTGTATATATAAGTGTACATATAGGCATATCTGTGGACACATATATATACATATATATGTGTGCAGCATATATGTTCATATATATAATAAAGCACAAAGAGGGTATAGTTATAGATACCTCCTAGATATAACCAAACACTTTGTGGCATTAGTTTAGTAGATTTGAAGGCTTAGGACCAGAGTATTATGGGACAACTTGGTCAGTTAGCATAACTTATTTCATAGAGTTTATGTCCTACATCCTAGTTTAGTGAGTATTGTCTAGAGTCCTAAAAGCTTATGAATAACCATCTAAGATACAGCTATTGGTCTTTACTCACCTGGAGAAAAAGAAAAACAAGGAAAACAAAAACTCAAAGAAACTAGGCTATAGGAGTAATAGCCTACACAAACCACAGCCTTATCTATCCTGAGACCAGAAGAACTGCATGATTCCCATCTACCAGTGCAGACTGTTCTGACCACAGACACAATAGATAGTCCTGGATAGAACGGGAGAAAGTTGTAGACCAAAACTCAAGTTCCTAAAAAAGTCCAGATTTAACTGAGCTAGTAGAAACTAGTGGAACCCCTGAGACTATCATCCTGAGATACCCTTTAGACTATGTACAGAAACTGCACTCTGACATGACCTATCACCTAAATAACACATTGGCAGGCACATAAAATCTGTAAGTACTGTGGTTCCTTAAAAAAAAAAAAAAAAAAAAAAAATCAATCTATATGATGCCAAACAGTCAACATTTACACTGAAGCAAAGATGAGAAGATAAGATGGAGCAAAGAGGCTAAATTAATAGAAATAGAATAACTAGAACAGAAATAATGGGAATGTTAATACATTGTGAAAAATATAATCAATGTCACTGAACAATATGTATAGAAATTGTTAGATGAGAACCTAATTTGTTGTGTAAACTTTCACCAAAAACACAGTAAAATATTATTATTATAATAAAGAAACAAATTAATATCACTAGCTAAACAAAATCTGAATTTGTTATCATGTCAATTTTGATTGATAGCGACTGCATGTGGCATAGTACAACTTCCTCAGAGGGTTTTATAAACTGTAATCTTTTGGTTTTTCACCAGGTCTTTCTCTTACAGATCCACTGAGTGAGTTCAAAATGCCAACCTTACAGTTAGAAGCCAAGCACTTAACCATTGCCACACCAGGCCTCCTTGAATTTGTTACTAGCCCTACAAAAAATACTAAGGAAAATCCTTAAAGATGATACAAAATGACATTAGATAGTAACTCAAATGCACATGAATAAGGAAAGAGCACCAGAAAAGGTAAATACATAATTAAGTATAAGAGACACTATAAATGGATTTTCTGTTTATAAAGCTTTTTCTTTCCCTTTCTTATTTAAAGGGAAACTACATAAACTCATAATTATAAATATGTGTTGATAGGCATATAATATATAAAGATATAATTTGTATGACAATAATAGAATAAAGGAGAAAAGAGGAGCTGGACCTATATCAGTTCAAAGTACAATACTAAAATTGTGTTGTTATTGTTGTTACGTGCCATCAAGTCGGACCCGACTCATAGCAACCCCTCCTTGGGTTTCCGAGGCAGTATCGCTACGGAAGTAGATTGCCCAACCTTCCTTCCGAGGAGTGGCTAGTGGGTTTGAACTGCCAGCCTTCTGATTAGCTGTCAAGTGCCTTACGCACTACGCTACCAGAGCTCTCACTAAAATTAATTCAGTATTAAATTGAATGTGATTGTTATAAATTAAGATGTTAATTGTAATCCTGAGGGCAGCCACTATGAAAGTAACTCAGAAAAATGTAGTAAAGGAAATGACAAGAGAATAAAAATGGTACACTAGAAACAATTATTTAATACAAAAGATGGCAGTAATGAAAGAATAGACAAGCAGAAGTTATGAAATATCTAGAAGCAAAAAGTAAAATGGGAAACATAAATCCAAATATATCAATATAATATGAAAATGTAAATGGATTAAACAAAAAAATCAAAAGGCAGAGGGAAGAGTACATAAAAATATGATTAATTTATATGCCATCCAAGGAGCTCTGGTGACGTAGTGCCTAAGGCATTTGACTGCTAACCAGCCATTCCTTAGAAGGAAGACTAGTCAATTTACTTCCATAAAGATACTGCCTTGGAAACCCAAGGAGGGGTCACTAGGAGTCAGAACGAACTCGATGCCAGTTAGGTTTTTCTGTTTTGTTTTGTTTTGTTTAAAAAACATATACCATATATTTAAAGGCACAAATAGTTAGAGAGTAAAATTATGAGAAAAGGTATATTGCACAACAACCAAAAGAAAGTTAAGGTGGCTATATAGTTATCATACAATATAAATTATAAGAAAAATGTTAATAGAAACAGAGAAGGATATTTTAACATTATAAATGGCTTAATCCATCAATTATAGATATACTAACTAACTCACTCCTTCAAAGAAAGATGGGGCAATCTACTTCCGTGGTGATACTGCCTCGGAAACCCAAGGAGGGGTTGCTATGAGTCTGGTCCGACTCGATGGCACATAACAACAACTAATTCACTACATGCATGTAGCTGAGTCTTCATTCTGCAGCTTGCTGTGCTGCCTGCTGATCTTGGGACACTTTCTGGACTTGAACTAGTGGCTGCCATGTTGTTTGATAATCTTGGAACATACCATTTTATTTGTTGACCTTGAGTTTGTCAGCCTCAGCAGCCAGCAACTGTGAGTTAAGAGAAGCCTCCAGCTTCAGTGGGCCAGGAGCAAGAGGAAGAGCTGAAGCGCAAGGTTGATGGGCCTTCACCCAGCTCATAGAGCTGGGACATTGAACTCAAACATCTAGCCTTCTAAACTGTATGAGAATAATCCCTGTTTGTTGAATCCATCTCCACTTGTGGTATATGCTGTTAAGGCAGCACTAGTAGACCAAACCAGACCTATAACAAGTAAAACCAAATAAAACCCAATCCACTGTCATTGAATCGATTCTGACTCATAGCGAGTAAAGAGATTGAATTAGTAATCAGAAACTTTTCATAAAGAGAAGTCCAGGAACAGATGGCTTCATTGGTGCATTCTACCAAATAAAATACAATTAATAACAGCTCTTCTCAAAGTTTTGTTTAAAAAAAAATGATTATGGCCCACATCACTTTAGTTTTGTATATTTCACTGTACATAAATTATATTTCAATAAAATATATTTTAAAAATAAACAAAAAAAAATAGAATAAGATGGAACACTTTGCAACTCATTCTGTGAAATCAACATTACCCTGATACCAAAAGCAAAGACATCACAGGAAAAGAAAAGATTCATACCTTATGAATATAGATGCAAAAATCTTCAATAAAACACTATTAAATCCAACACAGCAACAAGCTAAAAGAATTATATACAATGACAAGATTGTATTTATCTTAAGAATGTAAAGATGGTTTGTGGTAGTTCAGTTTGTGTGTCAACTTGGCTGGGCCTGGTTGAGTGACTGGCCAGCTGGATGTAGTATTCCCATGATGAGACTGGTAATCAACTTCATAGTGGAATCTACTGTGAGAAGCTGAGTAGCTGCCTTAGGGAATGTGGTCTGTTTCCTGTATATAAGCAGAAGCCTTGGGGAATGGTCTTTAGCTTATGGCATGCTTTCACCCTACATGTAGCCTTGTCATTGTTCAGCAGCCTGCCATACTCTGCTGACCTTGGGACTTACAATGGACTTAAATTAATGGCCTGCCGTGTGGTTTGGTAACATCAGGACTGTGCCTTTTTATTTGTCAATCTTGGGTTTGTCAGCCTCAGCATGCTGCTAACAGCTGTCTGAGTGAAGAAATGCCTCTAGCTCCAGTGGGCCGGGAACAGGAGGGGGAGCTGGACCCCAAGGTTTAGGGGCTTTCACCCAGCCTGGCACTTTGTACTTGGACATACTATAAGAGCCTCCATACTATAAGAGAATAAACTCCTGTTTGTTAAGGCCATTCCATTTGTGGTATATTCCTGTCAAAGCAGTTCTAGGTAACCAGAACATGGTTCAATAAGAATACCAAGTATTGTGATACACCATAGTGATAGAATAAAGGACAAAACCTCATGATTGACTCAACAGATGCCAGCAAAATCTTTCAAAAATTCCAGTACCATCTCATGATAAAACACTCAATGCACTAGAAATGGAATTTCCCCATTCTGATACTGGCATCTACAAAAAAATACCCAATAGTTAATATAATATTTAATTGTGAGATACTAGAAGATTTTACCCAAAAATCAGAAACAAGATGAGGATACTTGCTCTCCCTTCTTCTATACGATATTGTCCTGGAGGGTCTGGTCAGGGAAATTAGGTAAGAAAAAGAAATAAATGGCAACCATATGGGAAAGGAAGAAACAAAACTCTCTATTTACAGATGATATGACCTTGCATAAAAACACAAAAAAAATACTATTAGAGCTAATAAATGAGTTCTGTAAGGTTGCGGGATATAAGATCAATATACAAAAATCTATTGTATTTCTATATACTTGCAATGAACAATCTGAAAAATGAAATTAGGAAAGGAATTTCACTTACTGTAGTATGGAAAAGAGCACATAGAAGAAACTTAAAAAAGAGTGCATGATTCATACACTGAAAACTACAAAACATTGTTGAAATAAATTAAAGACCTATATAAATGGAAACTCAGAAGGAAGGTTGGGCAATCCTACTTCCGTAGTGATACTGCCTCGGAAACCCAAGGAGGGGTCGCTATGAGTCGGGGCCGACTCGACGGCA
>NW_006921856.1:3688298-3692618 GCF_000298275.1 Orycteropus afer afer | reverse complement strand
CCATGATTTGCCTTGCATTTTTAATACAGTCCCTGGGAATTGAGCTCCTTGGCTCACTTCCTATAAGGCATCATCCCCTTAGAAATAGCTCTCTCTTCTAGAATAATCTTAAGGGAGAATTCAGAGTTCATATAAGTTTTCTCCCCAGAAAGCACAGAAGTAGTCCATTCTCCTTTGACAGAGAAGAGAATAAGACATGAGATACCAAGTCCTTTATATTAGAATTCTAGGACCTTACGGCTAACATGACTTGGGAGACCACCAGGCCTTTATCTTGTTTTACGAATGACAAGATCGACACTTATAGAAGCCAAGGATCACACAGGCAATTGTGTGTCCTCCAATCACTCCAGGTGGATCCCAGTTCCCATCATGGTACATCGGGCTCTGAAACATCTGAACCCTGGACATCTGTCCTGTCTCATTTCCATCTACTCTTTTCTGCCTTATTCTACTTCAGCCTAAATAGTCTCCTTGCTGTTCCTTGAACAAACCAAGCAAGCTCTCCCCTCAGGGTGTCTACATATGCTATTCCCTCTGACCTGGAATCCTCTTCTCCTAGACAGTCACATCATTTTGGTCTCTGCTTATATCAGAAACAAGACAAGGAAACTTGCTCTCTCTTCTTCTATACAATATTGTCCTGGAGGGTCTGGTCAGGGAAATTAGGTAAGAAAAAGAAATAAATGGCAACCATATTGGAAAGGAAGAAATAAACTCCCAGAGATACTTTCTTCATCTGAAATTATTCCCCTAGCTTATTATTCTCTATCTCCTTAGCCTGCTTTATTCTTTGTCTTTGATGACCTGAGACTATATCCTTGGTTGGTTCCTTCTCCTGCTTTAATCGTACTTCACTCTCTCCCTCAGTTCTCCTGAGGGCCCTTCCCCAATAAACTTCAGGCATCTAAATCTGTCTCAGGCTCTGTTTCTGGGAATCACCTTAAGGCACTATGCCTGGGGGAGAGCCATTTCACAACATTGCCTGGAATTCTTCTCTGGATGTAGACCCACCTGTTGAGATTAAGGTCTCTGGGAGGCACAAATGGTTAACCTGTTAACCTCAATGTTGGTGGTTCAAACCCACCTAGTGGAGCCATGAAAGAAAGTCCAGGCAATCTGTTTCTGTAAAGATTAAGCCAAGAAAACCCTGTGGAGAAGTTCTACGCTGTAACACATGCGGTCGCCATGAGTCAGAATCAACTCAATGGCAACAAACTTAGTGTTTGTTGTTATTTGTTTTGTTTTTTGGCTGATATTAAATATTTTGTTGAAATATCCAGTGGAACAGTTGAAAACAAAAATAAAATCAGAGCCTGTGATGGTCACCTAAGTAATTATGTAAGCTTTGGTTTTTAATGCCAAATGTCTTGTTCCGGAGATGTCTTCAGGCCTCTGAGAGTCATATTTACCTAACTAAATGTGCAAGGCAATGGCATCAAACAAAACGAGATCATGTGAGCTACAGCAAACAGTCAACAGATGCATGCTATTTATTTTGTTTTTTTAGTCTTTTCATATTTTTTCATAAGCCCCACAGCCAGTTTGCTTATCGGTTATTTCAAATTAATCTTCACTGAGGCATGTTTCCCAAGTTGATGATTGTATTGTCTACAAGACAAGGTATATTTATTATAGACAAGTATTAATATTATGTCCTACCCTTTCATAGTAGCAATACCAATGCACGATGTCTATTATTTCCTGATTACTACACTGTATCTTCATGATGATTTCTTTGGTCTTCTCTCAAACTCCAAAACATGTTATTGACAACTTCTGAAAGTCACATGTGGCTATTTTAAGATAGCCTCTACTTTTCCTTTCTCTATGTTCAGAAGCCTCAAGATAATATCTGCAAATTAATACAGCATCTGTGAAGATTCAGAATTTGAGAAGAGTAATTCCTAAGGGAAGTTCATTTAGTAAAAGAGTTGATTTTCAATTAGGTTGATAATTTTTCCATATTTGGAATTTCAGAATTGATGTTCCACATATGGATCCATCATTCAGCTTCCACAGACCTGCCCGCCTGGTGATCATTTAGTATAGCTGTGTGATTGACTGAGCCAGAGCAGGACTGTTGGGGCCGATCAATATTCGTGTGAAAACCCATCTTTGAATACAATGATAAGCATGGCAGAGTAAAAATATGAAATAAAATTAAAATGGAAATTATATCCTTGGATATATGCTTGTACTGTGGGTTAGGAATACATTTTTTTTTCCTTCAAAATGTGTTCTCTAAAATGGTAGTTCTTCAAGGTGTTCCCAGGGGAAAAAATATTTTCCCACATGCATTTTGGGTATACTATGTCACAGGCACATTAGCACATTCCTGGTTCTAAGCAGACGTAGTGCAGAAAAGAAACCTTTTTAATCTTGTTTCACACCAACATTCCCGAGCTTATTTGACCATTAGATCTTATATTAGGTATTAATACTTTGAAGAACAAGTGTTCTAAAAATCGTGCTCTGGGATTCACAATCATAGAAGTCATACATTTCCCCTCAATTCATGTTTAGCAGAAATTAGATGTACTGTGCAGCATCAACATGCACTTTGCTACTGCATCCATTTTTAGAAAGGACACTTTCTTTCTCTGTTTCTTTTCCAGGAATAAATAATAATGTTAGATAAAACCAGAGAATGTTAAAATCATCACTAGACCCTCTGTGGATAATTTTGAGTTGAAATTCTATATCTTCAAGCAAAGCTGGGATTATTTAACACACTTGTAATGTAGAGGGTTCAAATACATTATTTAACCTTTTTTGTTTTAAGTAAAACTTCTAGGAAAAGAAGGTAACCGTCTGGGGGAAAAAAAAGTTGTTCAATGACAAATAGAGAAAAAGAAAAATAAATAAATTTTTACCTTTAGAAGCTAAGAATATGGGTAATTTATTCTCTGCTTAATATTTTTCTAAACTCAGGTTGCAAAAGCATATTGTTATGATGGTAAACTATATATTTAAAAATGATTCTGTAAGTGATATTGGGTATCTAGACCTCAAGAAGAATAAGTGTGTTTCCAATTACACATATTGAACAAAATCAATGGTGGAGAATCTTCAGTAGAACAGTGTGCAGCATAGAATGGTCCCATATGCTAAGCTCCTTTTGTCTATCTTGGTTTTGAGATACGAAGTGGGCTGTGAACACTGCATCAGGAAAGCCTTGAACCTAAATATTAAACCTCCAGTGTTAATATTTAGACTCAGAATATTTAAGAATCATTTCCTAGCTTTTACTTTTAATCCTCTCTGATAAACGCCATGCCAGATGAACTAAAGAAAATGAATAGAAACAACATGAATTTTACTTTGACAGAAAATCTAGCAAACTTTTAAGAAAAAAAAAAGAGCAATATTTTAGGATTCATACACTAAGTATTTTCTGCTTTTGCATTTGTTGGATGAAGGGTTCCTCTGTCCTACTTGGCAAAACCTACTCTAGCCTGTGTTGAATGATTTACAATAAGATTGGTAATGTATATAAAATTGCATAATAACCAGGTGAATTGCTAACCTCTCCAACTGTCAAAGCATTTTGGCATGCTTCATTTTCTCTCCAACCACATTCAGTCACCTCACAATTGGGCGACCCAAGAAAACACACTACTAAGAGTGGCAGGTGGCAGGGCCCAGCTGGCCTTTCTGCAGCATGTGTATTTGCACCACACCCCTGCCAACTGGGTCCACACTGTATTTCATCAGGCCATGCCAGCTTGATTCCAACATAGAGAGCTGAGCAGCAACTAATTACAATGAGGGTTTGTGGGGAGATGAGACAGGAACATAGGGAGTTACCTTCCTGATGATTTTACCTTAAAAGAGAAGCTAAATTAGCAAATAAAATCTTCTCCAACAGTTTACTTCATCTTATTTTCCTTCAACATCTTCAATGTACAAACATAAATGCACAGAATAAAATAAGCAAGAACACCCCAGAATATGTTGCGTTTTACATTCAGCCTGCTGCTGTGTCGTAAGAAGCAAGGCAGTCTATTGAAGAGGCTGGTCAGATCACTAAATAATATTGTTTCGTCATTTTCTATGACCTGATGAAAAAGATTGAAGCCAATGGTTAGCCTATGATTTTAGTCATCCAGACAATAAGCTTAATTCTATGTGGTGTATCAAACTATTTAACAGAAGATGAATTAAATTCTTTCTCATGCCCAAGGGAGAAAACTGAACTAACTATCCAAATGTGTATATATATACTCACTCTATATTCTCTCCCTCTCTCTCTCTGTCTCTCTCTCTCTCTCCATATATATATATATATATATATATATATATATATATATATATATA
>NW_006921856.1:3677044-3688094 GCF_000298275.1 Orycteropus afer afer | reverse complement strand
GACTGCTAACCAGAAGGCTGGTGGTTCAAACCCACCAGCCAGTCCTCAGAAGGAAGACTGGGCAGAAGTAGTTCTGTAGAGATACTGCCTCAGAAACCCAAGGAGAGGTCACTATGAGTGAGAATCAACTTAATGACAATGAGTTTGGTTTATATATGGTTGCTATGAGTTGGATCTGACTTGATGGCAAATAACAACTATATATATATATATATATATATGAAGTGGAGGAGTTCTGGTGGCTCAGTGGTTAAGGCATTTGACCACTAACCAAAAAGTCAGTGGTTCAAACCCATCAGCCCCTCTGTGAGAGAAAGAGTCTGCTTCCATGAAGATTTAAAGCCTTGGGAACCCTATGGAGCAGTTCTACTCTATCCTATAGGGTCACTATGAGTTGGAATCAACTTGATGGTAGTGGGATATTATAAGTAGGTTTTACCTTACAGAGAGCTCTGAATTGTCTATGAAGGAAAAGGAAATGTTTCAAGTCTAGCACCATTAACAACTTCATTAGCATAAAAATGCCTGGAGTGACACATTTTAATAAATGCATAAGAAGTGGGAGACTGGTAATGCTTAGAAGGACAAGAGGCAGAAACATTTGAACAGTTATGAAGAGATAAACATGGAGTACTTGCAGTTCACATGGTATGCTTGTAGATACTTCATACAAAGGAACCAGAAGAAACCTGGTGTGGCTACACTGCCTGGTTCAGGACATGCCTCTAGAATTCCTGGATGTACACAAGCCACGTCATCCATGCCTCCAGACATATGGAGAGGCCTGGGCCATTTTCCCTTATTCTACACATTATAAAAATTAGAGTGTGGCTGCTGTCTCATTACACTGTTCCATCACCCTGGAAAATGGAGAGTGTCATTCCTAACAAAAACTCTAAACCCATTTCTGCAGGCTCACTCTTCTGTGAATACATGCAGATTCCCTCCCCTCTGTAGAGTTCTCAGTGCTCTTATACACACGCAGTGCTAGTTGAGAAGTTCCTCCTTGGACATTTCCTCCTTCCCAGTCCCTGGAGAGAGAGAGCTACAAACCAACACACCCACTCAAGTCACTGGCGATAGGAAAGCGGTGATCTTCTGCCATGGTCTAAAATTCTCTGGTTTCTGTATTGTCCCCTTCAAAAACAAATAGAGGTAGATTTGCAAGTTTAAGTTGAAATCTGTCTTATTAAAAATTTTAAAACACATACAATATCATATCTTCTCTATCCCCTCTCCTCTCTTGAGTGTCTTTAGAAAATCTTACTAAAAAAAAAAAAAAAAATTAAAAATTGGGTAGGTAGGACTCCATATAAATATAAAATAATATAATAGAGACCTTTTTCCCAAGTTATTTTTATCAAGAAGAGTCTTATCAAGTGAAAGAGAAGAAATGCAGATGAGAAGTTTAGGGCATGGTTCTGATTTTGACAGGCCAGATGGGTGCTGAGTGAAAATCATCCAGACCTATCCCACTCAAATGTTGAGGAATCATGTAAATGTGTGAAAAATACACTTTGACTTTGTCCAGATCATTAAATTATCTGAAAATATTTTGCATAAATTAAAAATAGTCATTAAAGGACAACTCTAATTAGCAAAGATTTATCTATGGAGTTCTTCAAATAGTGAAGAAAATATTCTCTTATGTAAGTCTGATAACTCACTATGATGTCTTCTCATACTAATCCTAGTACTGTCAAGATAATTTAACAGGCTAGAGAAAAATTCTGTTTTTAAAAAAAGTGTATCATTTATTTAAATGTCATTGTCTGATGCTAGCCTTTTAGGAGAACTGTCTACCTCCCCCAAAATAAATATTCTTTTAACTATTCAGATATGTTTTACAAACTTGCTGAGAAACTAAAAATTCCCCTAAATAATTGCATTTATTTAAAGGTTTATATCCTTCCAAAAAAAGATTCAAGGGCATTGCTTAACTCTTTGTGTTTTATTAGAAACATCTTCAAGATTTGGCAACCCATGTGCTTCTTACTGCTTTTTTTCTTTGCAGACTTGGTAAAATTGAAGTTCTTCTCTGAAGTCAGTCTATAAGATTGAGGAAGAGGAATTTGGAAGAAAATTCTACTTTCCACTTGTTCAGATTAATTTTATGACAAATAAAGATTTCTGGATCTTAAAATTCATTAAAATTTTCAATCAGGTTCTTCAGTCAATCCATTATCTAGGTGTGGTTCTTTCCAGCCTTCCCCACCCCCACCCCCCGACAACTGCACATTCCCCAGAATACTAGGGCAATGGGACAAGGAAAATGGAGAAGAGAATCGAGAGAATCCTTACATGCAATGCAAATCACTATACTTTATACCAACCATCATCTCATGACACCATCTCACATAGACTGTCACTGCTCTACTAGGAAGCCCTCCCCAACATTGTCCTACACACACTGTCACTGCTGTGCCAGAAATACCTCCTCCTGGCATTGTCCCATACTAAACTTTAAAATTCAAAAGCAGTGTCTAAGAGCCAATATTAGCCAAGAACTTCCTAAAACAGGACAGTAAGACCAGGTTAGAAGCAAGGGACTTCCTTTGCTGGCTTTGATACTTATTATACCGACAAAGAAATTAAAACTCTCAATGTTGCCATAGGAAGGAAAATAGACAAAGTGTCCTAACAGAGCCTAAACCCTGACCTACTCATATATAGAAACTTGACATGTGAATCAAGTTCCACATGATGCTCAAAATAACTGCACACATATTAAGTGCTTATATTATTCATGCACTGCTCCAAATGCTTTCAACACTAGCTCATTGAATCTTCATGTCTAGGAGGTGGGAAGCCTAAAAGGATATCCCCATGATTCCTGCCTGCTGATGTTCACATACCTTATGCACTAGGGCTACCCCACACCCAGTGCATCTGAGCTTCTACCCTGCACAAAGACACTTCCCATACTCACTGCCATCCAGTCGGATCCCACTCATAGCGACCCCTCCTTGGGTTTCCAAGGCAATATAATACTCAAGTAGAATGCCCAATCTTCCTTCCAAGAGTGGCTGGTGGCTTTGAACTGCCGTCCTTCAGGTTAGCAGTCAAATGCCTTAGGCACTAAGCCACCAGAGCTCCCATATTTCCCACAAGGATTCATATATATGTATATATATAATATGTTGTTGTTGTTGTTGTTGTTAAGTGCCGTCGAGTCGTTTCTGACTCATAGCAACCCCATGCACAGCAGAACGAAACACTGCCCGATCCCGCGCCAGCCCCACAATCCCTGCTATACTTGAGCCCATCATTGCAGCCATCATGTCAATCCATCTCATTGAAGGCCTCCCCCTCTTTCATCGACCCTCCACCCTACCAAGCATGACATCCTTCTCCAGGGAATGGTCCCTTCTGACAACATGACCAAAATAGGTGAGACGAAGTCTGGCCATTCTTGCTTCCAAGGAGCATTCTGGCTGCACTTCCTCCAGGACACAGCTGTTAGTTCTTTTAGCAGTCCATGGTACTTTCAGCGTTCTTCCACCAGCACCACAACTCAAAAGCATCAACTCTTCTTCGGTCTTCCTTATTCATTGTCCAGCTCTCACATACGTACGAGGCAATTGGAAATATCATGGCTTGTGTCAGGTGCACCTTAGCCCTCAAGGAGATATCCTTGCTCCTCAGCACTTGATACAGTTCCTTTGCAGTTGACTTTCCCAATGCTACACGTCGTCTAATGTCCTGACTGCTGCTTCCGTTGGCATCGATTGTAGAACCAAGTAACGTGAATTCTTTGACAACCTCAATCTTCTCTCCATTTATTGTGATGCTGCTCATTGGTCCAGTTGTGAGGATTTTTGTTTTCTTTATATTGAGATGTAATCCATACTGCAGACTGTATTCTTCAACCTTCATCAGTAGGTGCCTTAAGTCATCCTCATTTTCAGCAAGCAAAGTTGTATCGTCTGCATATCTCAGGTTGTTAATGATTCTTCCTCCAATCCTGATACCATGTTTTTCTTCATATAGTCCAGCATATATACATATATATACACATAAATATATATATACATAGACACATACACACACACACACACACACGTGTATCAAACTCACTGCCATCAAGTCCAATCCAACTCATTGCAACCCCTCCTTGGATTTCCGAGGTGGTATCTCTACAGAAGTAGATTGCCCAACATTCCTTCTGAGGAGTGGCTGCTGGGTTTGAACTACCAGACTTCTGGTAACAGTCAAATGCCTTAGGCACTATGCCTCCAGAGTTATGTTGTTGTTGTTGTTATTGTGTGCCCTCGAGTCGGACCCGACTCATAGTGACCACTCCTTGGGTTTCTGAGGCAGTATCACTATGGAAGTAAATTGCCCAACTTTCCTTCCAAGACCAGAGTTGTAGGAGATCAAAATGCACTCCTGTCTTTTTTAAGTAGCTATATTGTTAAGTTTGTTATGGTTAGCTAAGCTACCATAACAAACACTCTTATGAACCCTTCTGGTAGGTGTTTTGATACACTGCAAAATCCTCCTTCACGGAAGGATGTGTTGCCTGGCTGCTGGGAATGCCTAGAGTGGTCCCTTTCAGCTCTCAGTCCCTTCAGAGCTTCTTCAGCTGCAGAGATCTGCCTACTGTTAGGTTACAGTCCTTCCCAAGGAGACCCACCTCCTCTGACTGATGACTATGGGGGTACAAAGGTCTGTCCATCTTGATCAAACTCAGGACCATTTGAATGGTTGTAGCCCAGCACTCCTTATGTGGTTGGCTGAGCCGGCATACCATCTCAACTTCTCCCTCTGCCCAATCCTGTCTTCTTCCCCTCAATCCACAGATGTTGATCTCAAGGGTACTCTTAATAAGCATTGTTCTTGCTAAACTCAATCTCAGATCTGTTTCCTGAATAACCAACCCATAACCCATAGAAAGTGCTCAATAAGTACTTATTGAATGAGTGAATGGAGCTTTGAATTTTCACTATACTAAAGAAGTAGCTGAATATGAAAGAATAAAAAGCACAAGAGATTACTAATTTCTTAGCAACAGGAAATATTCTGAGGAAATGTTAGTGTTTTACATCCTTTTATAGGTTTGCATATCCAGGGAGTAAAAATCCAAGTTATTAATACTGCCAGTTAAGTAATAAATATCTCAAACTGGAGAAGCTAGATTAACAGTGATGAACATTAAAACTATTTGCATACTGGCTTTATTTTGGCAAAAATCCTTCCAGAAACTTCTTATTTTGTGGCCATTCTTAAGGGTCAAAGAGAGAGGGGAGCTCACAGTTCTTGTGCATCTGACAAATGTTGGATGTCCTAACCAAGAGCCCATGGCCCTTATTACACCATGTGCATTACAATAGTAGAGGCATGGAGCTAGAATATCACTCTCTTTGATTACCCTGTTATTGGACAACAGAAGAGTAAATGCAGATTGATTAGAATGACATTTGGGTGTTTTCTATAGATTTCAATCAATAATGATTTTTAAATTAAATTTTCTGACAATAACCAAAATTAAGTGATATTCCAACTCAAAGTTTCTTAAAATTTGGACACCCATGTGACAGAGACTATAAATTGTCCCCCAGTGCCCATTTCCTGGCCTTCCTTAGTAATAGAAGCTCAATTTTTATCACAATATCATTCAATCAAAGGACATATGCCTCAGCCTGCTTAATAGCCATGAGTGACCATGTGACCAATTTTAGGGAATTAAAGTGTGAACAGAAATTTTATAGGAGGTTTGAGTTCTTCTTCCCCCTCCTGGTGCTGAGAATGTTAGTGCGTGGGCATCATCTTTTATCATGAGGGCAAGAACATCCATTGGGGATAACAAAGTAGAGAAACCTGTATCCTGGATGACTTTATGGAGTCTCCATGCCAGCCTAAATTATCTAGCTCCAGATATTTTTGACCTGAGAAACTTAAAATACGGGTACGCAGATCACTAATTTTGATAGTCTTAGCTACTCGTTGCTCATGGAAATTGCTAACTGATGCACTTTAGCACACATAAAGACAATATCCTTTATGTGAAAAATGAATGCTTACTTATAAAAGTAAGCAAACCAAAAATAAATAAATAAAACAATTTATACATCTTTTGCAATTAAATAAATTTCTATTTTGGCACATCATATTTTGTTGCAAAATGCAATTACTTTTCTAACTTGACATTCGAATATTGTTCAGATAACACCAGTGTTCCATGGAGTGTGGTTTTAGAAATCTAATGGGCATTTACTCCATGTTATTTATGGAAATACACAGAAATCCAAAGGAAAAGGGCATCTAAAATTTGACATTTTGCTGCATGTTTTGGCGTATATATAAAAAGAGCCCTATTTTGGATAGTTCAACTTTAGTTACAGAAAGAAAGAGAGAGAGAGAGAGAGAGAGGGAGGGAGGAACAATGAGCTGAGTGGGTATTCATCAAAATGTATGTGGATGCCACCACTGGCCTGTAGGACAATTGGGTTTTTTGCTTGCTTTCTCTTTTTGTTTAGCTCTATTTTCTAATTTTTCAACAATTAGCTTATTCTCCTCAGCCATTTAAGAAATTTCACAGTACATATACCTCTCCCCACAGGCTGAGTCCTGTCCTGTTACCCTGTGTGAAATGCTGAGAGTTGAGCAGTTTCACCGAAGTCCAACATACACTCCTACTGAGGCAGGAAAACAGGTTTGAGTAAGGATTAACTCTCATCAACCCTCAGAAACCCCACCTCCCTTTCTTAGATTAGAAGAATTAAGTTAATTTTGTTGGTGAGTTTGCTCTTTTTCATTTCTGGGCAATTTTGTGCTTCATGCTTTTAACTCCATGGATAGCATAAGCTTCTGTGCTAAGGCCATTTGTGGCTGGTCAGACCCAGACAAAATCTGGAGGAGTGAAATTGTCAAAAGTTTGTATGTGAAGAGGTTTGCTACAGCGCTGAGTCAATTTGGGCAAGAAACAACTAATGATTGAAAATCAGACAGGCAGGGTCTGTGAACCAAAGTCAGGCTGGCTGCTAGCTAACCTCGGAGGTGTGCTTGTGTGTGGTGAGGCAGGGGCAGCTGGTGTTGGACAGTGATTTAATACTTAGCTGTACACACTAAGGGACTTCAATAAATGCTGTTGACTGACTGCCTAACTGGCTTTGACCTCCCTGAAAAAAGGCAGGGACACTAAATAAACTCAAGGTATTACCATAATAATACCTGCTGACCAAGAATTTTGTCAAGATGAATGGGCTCTTTTTTGAGTGCAAAATGTTCTTCTCTGAAGAATGGCACTAGATGAATGCTAAATTTAACATCATTTGAATGGAACTTTATGTTGCTTCAACTCTGCCCTAATTTACAATATCAGCTAGAGGTCTCCTAGAAATCCAAACACTCTCGTTGAGACGTTTCAGCCAAAATGTAACCTATCTTGACACTAGTGGTTTGCTTTGTTTTTATTATCTTGGAATCTTAGGATGGAATGCAGCTTGGAAGAACCACTGCTTTGGCACCCACCCAAGACAAAGACTGCATCTAAATCATCTAGAATTAGAATCATCTGGAGGTGAATCTCAAGCAATCTCTCTCTCTCTGTCTCTCCAGGGAGAGAAATTCCACAACTTTCCTAGGTAACCATCCCTAGTATTTTCACTCTATCCACTCTAAGGATGATCCCTTTGTATTTAATCCAAATCCTTTGAGAAATGATTTGTCAATTCATTGTTGTTTTGTCTTTAGTGGAAATAAAGAAAACCTAATGCTCTGTGCCTGCGTAGAGATTCAGAGAGACTTAAAAGAGATACAAACACACGAGTTAACTCACCAATTTGGAGCTTTTAAAAATTGATTTCATTAATTCAAGATAAACTCTAGCTTTTCATTGTACATTTATCTATTTCTCATCTTCTTTGTGTGCCTAATAACTAAAGCCTATTGTCAACTCAAGCCAAAGCTTGTGAAAACATGTTGTCACTTATTGCAAAAACTAACACATAAAAAAAATGCATATTATGTATGTTAAAGGACTAATTCCTTTGGTGCAGGATTTGAGTTTCTTTTTCGTTTTTATTTGGGTGTGCTGGGACAGGGAGAAGGCAGGATTCTGGACATGAAAGGTAATTCTCCTGTGTGCTGTTCTAGAGTTAATCTGCCAAATGAACAATGACCCCAGGTATCAGGCATGAGTCCCTTTTGCTAAGAACCACATGACATTATGGCTTTCACTACTGAGTCCCAGGAAAGACAATGAAAGTTAAATGAAATAACTCATTCCATTATTTTATACATATAATTGCAAATTGCTGCAGTGTCTAATATTTTTCACTGAATTAAAAAAAAAATTGTTTTGTGTCAAAGTAGTTTAGCTGAATGGAATAAAATTCCACCCAAATAGCAGTTGCTTTTCATTGAATTATATGTGTTATACTTATCCAAGCAGTCCTGTGTCCCACAGGTATATTATATATTCTGAAGAATTGATCATCTGACATTATCTCTTGTGTTGTTGTTGGTCTTATGTGCCATCGAGTCGGACCCAACTCATAACAACCCTTCCTTGGGTTTCTGAGGCGGTATCACTACGGAAGTAGATTGCCCAACCTTCCTTCTGAGGAGTGGCTGGTGGGTTTGAACTGCCAGCCTTCTGATTAGCAGTCAAGTGCCTTAGGCACTACGCTACCAGAGCTCCTAGTACCTTTAAAATCTAAACTAGAAAGAATTGAACACCCAGTCAACAAAGGCTGATGATTTAGGAGCTTAGGCAAAACTGAATTTGTCACCTCATCTTTTTCTTTTTTTGGAATGGCTTCCCAGAACAAGCTTGAGGTATGTGAGCAAGACTATGCTGAATTATAAGAAGGCTGCTTTCATTTGTGTGATGGATACATTTGGGATTACACTGGGGAAACAGCAGTGTTTTGAACATCCTGATTTATAGTTCTCAAACACTGACAGGTGTGGGAGATGGACAAGAAGAGTCTTTCTTCTCACAGCCCAATGTGCCCCAGAGCAAGGGTTCCATAGCAATTTTAATGACTAGGTTACAAGAGTAAAAACAAAAACATCTTGGACAACTCAATAGCTTCCTTACTTGCAAAAGAGTTCCAGGGATAGTCAAAAGTAGTCATTTAGATGATATTTTGCTAAGTTGTACTGTTACACTTTCCTGGAACTTTTCTATTAGTATTCCCTGTTTTCTGTGCTTTTAATAGACTTTTCAAAGAAAGGATTTAAAATATGTCTTTTACAACAGCCTGGCTTATACCTTCAGATTCCTTACTGAAATGCATCTTCTCAAACGTGGATCCTGAGAGCAAAAAATATCAGCTCCTACAGGAGCTCTATGGAGATCAGGAATTCAGATCATTTGTGCTTCTCCAAAATGCATTCTAAACCACCACCCCCAAAAAAAGAAAGAAAAATCCCTACATAGAGAACACAGAGTGTGAACTATTTCCACAAGCATGTTTTTGGAAACAGTATAGTCACCTGTTGCTCATGGATGCAGGCTCAGAGACTGCCTGGATTCAGGCCCACGCTCATTAGCCACTCATTAGCTGTTTGGCCTTAGGCAAGTTATCTGACAGTTCTGAGCATCATGTGTCAAATGGGGATAATAATAGCCGTCATGAGAATTATATGAGCTAAGGAGCACCACTGCTTAGAACAGTGCCTAGAACCAGGGTGTAGGTTGTTCCTTTTCCCCTACCCTCACATAGGTAAAAGGGGCTGTTATAAGAAGGAAATTTGGACACATAGATACACAGGGGAGAACATAATATGAAGACTGCGGCAGATATTGGAGTGATGCATCTATAAATCAAAGAGTGTCAAGGATTACCAGTAACCACCAGAAACTATGAAGAGGTAGGGGAGGATCCTTTCTGAGAGCCTTCAGAGAGAGCCGGACCCTGCTAACAGTTTAATTTCAGACTTCTGGGTTCCCAAAGAGTAGGAGAACAAATTTATGTTGTCTTTAGCCACCCAATGTGTGGTACTTTGTTATGGCAGCCCTAGGAAAAGACCACATAAGACAGGTCATAATGTGAAATGTCACAGAAGTTAAGAGACATAGAGAGATCCTTGCTTGAACCAGGTCTTAAAGAAGGAAATCTAAACAGAAGAGAATTCAGCAGGACAGAAGGGAAACAGAAAGAAGACATTCCAGGTAGAGCTGACACAATCACACTCTTGAATTCTGATTTATTCATGTTGAAACATGACACATATTATTTATTACATCTTAATCTATATTTATAAGCTATTTGGTTTATAAAATCATTCTGTTCTTCCAAATGTTTAAGGATTAAAACAATGCTCACTTTAATTTTTTTTTTAATTTAAAAACTTGTAATAATACAAAAAAGGTAAAATAAATCCTCTAAAATTCTACAAACTGAAAAAATCAGTGTTAAAAGTTGGTAAACTTCATCCAAGACATCCATCTTGACATACAGACAGACAAACGGCTATCGACAAACAGACAGGCAGGCAAACAGATACATAAATAGATAGACAGAAAACAGAAGAAGCAGAGTTAGAGGTAAATAAATAGATGACTTTGGAAAAATTGCATCATCTTCTCTATGATGTTGTAATTATATTAATGAATTACTTTTATTCTAACCAAATAATGAAATAAAAAAAGAAAATGAAATAAAATTTGAGGAATTGTTAAAATTCATGAATTTTCCCACTTGCAGGAATTGAAAATTTCCAATCAATCCTTTTAAAGTTAAAATAAATATAAAATCCTTATGAGAGTATAGTCATTATTTTTGTAACTAAATCAACTTTGGACTATATCTGATTCTAGCTCTAAAAGATGAGGAAATTCACATACTAAAGTTTTTTTGTTTTGTTTTGTTTTTTAAAATTAGGTTTGTTTGTCCTCTATATATTTAATGTTTCCACTCATTGTTTAAATACAGTAAATAGTGATTATCTATAGTTTTACCTAGGTCACTTATACATCTTCTTAGTCCTGTCAGTTCCATTCTTAAATATTTAAGTTATGAATAGGAGTTCTTCTTTTTTAATTCTTAGCTAAAAAAAAAAAAAAAAAGATATGCTATATGCATTTGATGCCTTTCGT
>NW_006921856.1:3577151-3667738 GCF_000298275.1 Orycteropus afer afer | reverse complement strand
AAAAAAAAAAGATCAGGACATCAGTACAATACAATACTGTTAACTAGCTACAGACAATATTCTAGTCTCGTTGCTTATCTCACTAATGTTCTTTATCTAGTTCAGGATTGGGTCTGATGCAACGTTATTGCATTTAGTTATTGAGCATTTTGGAGTTTTGTTTGTTTGTTGTTTGTTGTTTTTTATTTTCCCCAAATTTATGTTCTTACTAAGAACATGTTTTAGAACTTGATTCACTCTCTTCTCAGCAATTTTTTTCTATGCTTTGTTTTCTTCCAATTTGGACTTTTATCTCTTTTTTGCATGTTGTGCAGACATTGTGGCTGCCTATCAGTAGTGGATTATTGCCTTTTTTTCTTGTTTACAGAACCTCAACTTCATTCAGATCTTGAGCAGAGATTCTTGATCTCAGGCAATATGTGCCAAACAAATAGCCTGAGTAGTTTTTGACAAATCCCTGACCTAAGAGACTCAGAGAACATCTATACTCTGTTGGGAATATTTTAGGGAAGAAATATTCTCTTTGATAAGAGAACGGTAAGTGAGAAGGGCATTATTTTGCAGCACCCTTTGCCTACTGACTCTGAATGTAGTGTGAAGACATGATACTTGAGCTCCTGCAACCATTTTGCAACCATGAAGGAGAGACTGAGCTAATTTCAGAGCTGTTGATGCAGAGCCCTGATGTTATTGGGTCCTAAACCAAACCAAATAGCTACCTACCTCCAGACTTATTTTACAAGAGTGGAAAAAAAAATCCTGTTCATTGCTAGCCAGATTCCTGTTAGTTGCAACTGGACACATCCTGATGAACAAAGGATTCTTTAATAATAATTTTTTCTTTTGGGTTGAAGTTTATTTGTATACTTCCTTTGCCACTCTTCATCTTACTCATGTTTAGCATGAATGTTTTTTTTTTTTTTTTCCCAAAAAACTTTCTACTTCCTCTAACATGCCATGGCTATATTATTGTTGATTTCCTATCTTCATTTGAATCTGAGTTTCTTCTCCTCTGAAATGTAATTTGAGGGCTGAGATGGCAGTCAATATACATTTCTGCAGAGATTTTATTCTAAGTCAATGGAAAATCATTTGGTGGTTTTAAAGAGAGAAATGATATGATCAAATTTACATTTTTAAAGGGTTTCTTTAAATGCTTTTAAGGGTTTCTGTGGGGTTGGGAGCAAACATTAAAGCAGAAACAGCACTTACAATTACTAAAGTAGTTCAAGTTCAGAATAGTAGTAAAGAGAAGATAGTGATTTGGACCATAGTAGCATCAGCAGATGTGATTGGAGGTGTTCATACACAGAATATATTTTGAAGGAAGAGCCAACAGGTCTTCTCATGGGTTGGATGTAGAGTGCTTTAGGAAAGTGAAAAAGCAAAGATAAGACCTGGGTTTTGGGTCTGAGCAACCACATGAATGGAGATGACATTAATGGAGAAGGAAGATTAAAGTTAGGGTGAATGGAATTAGGAAGTAAGTGTTCTCTTATGCACAATAAAAGAGAAGTATGACATTAAGGATCCCCTGTGGGGACTTTTCTTGTGTTTCTTTCATTATATTTTCTCCCAGTCTAGATCCTTCCACTCTCTTTTGGTTTTGAATGTTGTGGCAGACGTGATTCCTTACATATTGGGCAACACCACCTCCTCTCCTCTTCCTTACAAAGAGAACCCCAGCTTTTCTCAAGACTTAGGGTGAGATACTTTTCTACATTCGAAATTGGTGGGAGGTCATGAGGAGAGGAAAGGAAGGATTACGACTTCATTTTTTCCTTTGTGCCAAGGAGTGATATTAGGTATGAATTTGCTCATTCAATATTAAGCTCCTTCAATATTAAAGATTTTGTGAGGTTTCTATCTCCTGTTACTTTCAATTCATTGACAAGGAAAGTTGAGTTTAAAGAAACTAAATAACCAGCCCAGAAGTTGAACAAATGCCCATCTGATTTCACTCCAGAATTTGCCATCATAACACATGTTATTGCCTCCAAGCCCCTGGGAGCACTTCATTTACCAAACCAGAGCCTAATTATTTAATCTACATGATCATCTGAGACATCCCAGTAGAGTGACAAAAATACCCCTGCTGTATACTTATCCCCGTCCCCAACCCACTGGGACAATCTCTTTGTCAGTGCTGGTCAGTGATTTTCTCTTCTTTGTTAGGATTTATAATAGATTATCATCCCTTCTGCGCTCACTCCTTTGCCCACAAATACTCCAGAGGAAACAGTGGGAACACAAATATTGAAAAACTTTAGTGTTCAGAGATAGACTATAGAGAAGAGACCAATAAAAAGATACAATAGAAAAACAGGCCTTAAAATTTGATGCAAAATGTCTATTCCTACAAGGGGTAGAGAAACTGCACCAACTAAGAGCAAAATATACTGACCAGCTCAAACAAAGCCTGAAGGTCTGACTTCTAGAAAATCCTAAACTTTCCAAAATACCTTTGTTTGAATCTGTCTTCTTGTTACAGTAATGAGAAAGGTGTTGCCTTAATGAGTCATACAATGCAAATTTTAGTGGTAAAATTAAATTTTGAATAAAACACTGTGGAAAATCAAATATTAGAAATCCATTTCCCAGAGGCTTACAATAGTGACTTGTCAATGTACGAGGTGAGTTTAAGTAAGATCTTTTCAGATTATGTATACATTGCTGAGCTATTTCAATCTAATTTTGTTAAAATTGTGTTTTCGTTAAGGCTTCCTCCTAATGCAAGAATGCCTATTAAAATTATTTTTTATTCATATTCTCCTAATAAACTGGCTTAGAAAAGGAATTTGACCAAGCAGTTGTCCTTAAAAGCAGTGATGCCTCAGTGGGAACAACTTTCATCTCCCATAATGACGGTCAGCTCTGAAGATTGAAGGAGCCATGACTGCACACAGAGCACAAGGCTGAGAACCAGACACACACTATGCATAGACAAAGAGTACCTCATAGTATGATTACCATTATCAGTATCTACCTATCTTCTTGTCATCTGTGGCAACAAATATGCAGGCAGAGAGAGCAGTTGTCAGGCTCCAAATTTAGCAACTATTTTGTGCTGAAAGCCTGGCCGTTGCCACCACTGACCAATGCAGAGACAAAAGACAGGGAAACAACCTCCAGGAAACTTAGGGGGCAGGTTATTGGAAGGTCTTAGTTCAGCTAGTGTATCACTCCAGCTGATAAATGAAGACAGAGTGAGGGGTGGAGGAAGGCGTAGACATTACCAAGGCAAGGTTTGTTGTTGTTATTGTTATGCCATTGAGTCGGACCTGAATCATAGCGACCCCTCCTTGGGTTTCCAAGGCAGTATCACTACGGAAGTAGATTGCCCCATCTTCCTTCCAAGGAGTGGCTGGTGGGTTTGAACAGCCAGACTTCTGGTTAGAAGTCAAGTGCCTTAGGCACTATGCTACCAGAGCTGCAGGCAAAGTTTAGGGTCACACTATGTTAGCTTGTAAGAAACAGTCATAAGGCCCTTAGGGCCAGCCAACAGTGTTTTTTCCTACTTAGAGGCTTCACAGGGCACATTGATCATACACCATCAAACCCAATTGTTTATCCCACACGTATTTATTACATACCTACTAGGTGCCAGGAAACCACTCCAAGTCCTGGCCATACAGCAGTGAACAAAGAAAAAACAGACCCAGTGCCTCTGCATCCAACTGAAGTGAAAAACAGACAATAACCAGAGAAACCAATAATCACATCAAAGCCCTTCAGAGGAGAAATAAGTATTTTATTGAAGGAAACAAACCAAAATAGAGGATGCAAGGACTGGCTAAGACAGGAGCTGGAGATCCCTGTGCCAGAGGAGCTAGAGTTACTCATTAGTTGCTGATTAGTCCCATCTATCATTACTCCCAACTCACTCTCTTTCAAACCTCAAGACTAGAGGTGGGGAACAAAATGAGGAAAAAATGGAATCAATCTTTCTACATACGTTGGCATCTTCAGATGAAGATGAAAAGGTAGGAAAAGAGGACTTCCTTTTTTCTCTAAAATGTCACACACTTTGCTTAGTTTAGGATTAGGGCATGATGGGAGAAGCAATATGCGTCAGGCTCAATTAAAGTATATTTGAGAATTTAATAAATGTCAGAAATTATTTGTGAGTAGGAGCTCTGGAGGCCTAATGCCTAAGGCATTTGACTGCTAACCAGAAGACTGGCAGTTCAAACCCACCAGTCTCTCCTCAGAAGGAAGATTGGGCAATCTAGTGCTATAGAGATACTGCCTTGGAAATTCAAGGAAGGGTGGGTCATTGTGAGTTGGAAACAACTTGATGGCAGTGTGTTTGGTTTGTTTTTTCAGAAGATATCTATAGAAGTCTTCAGGAAAGGACAGCTAATGTTTCTCAGATAATTTTTTGTGATAAGAGTGATCTAAAATTCCAGAACACTTAATTGTGCTCATGTGTTGTTGTTCTTATGTGCCCTCAAGTTGGTCCTGACTCGTAGCAACCCCTCCTTGGGTTTCTGAGGCAGTATCACTATGGAAGTAGATTGGCCAACTTTCCTTCTGAGGAGTGGCTGGTGGGTTTGAACCGCCAGCCTTCTGGTTAGCAGTCAAGTGCCTTAGTCACTATGCTACCAGAGATCCTTGTTGTTGTTGTTGTTGTTATGTGCCGTCGAGTCGGCCCCGACTCATAGCGACCCCTCCTTGGGTTTCCAAGGCAGTATCACTACAGAAGTAGGATTGCCCAACCTTCCTTCTGAGGAGTGGCTGGTGGGTTTGAACAGCCACTATGCTACCAGAGCTCCTTGAGGAAACTTTAAATAGAGCAAGAGGCAGTCATCTAAACAGAACAAGGGGGTACTGCATGGTTTAAAACCAGGAAAGGTGTACATCAGGGTTGTATCCTTTCACCATACTTATTCAATCTGTATGCTGAGCAAATAATCAGAGAAGCTGGACAATATGAAGAAGATCATGACATCAGGATCAGAGGAAGATTCATTAACAACCTGAAATATGCAGATGACACAATCTTGTTTGCTGAAAATGAAGACCTGAAGCACTTAATGATGAAGATCAAAGATTACAGTATTCAATATGAATAACACCTCAGCATAAAGAAAACAAAAATCATGACAACTGGACCAATAAGCAACATCTTGGTAAAGTATAGAGCTGTCAAATATTTCATTTTACTTGGATCCACAATCAATGTCCATGGAAACAGCAGTCAAGAAATCAAACGACATATTGAATTGCACAAATCTACTACAAAGACTTCTTTAAAGTGTTTAAGAACAAAGATGTCACTTTGAAGTCTAATGTGTGCCTGATGTAATGGAATTTTCAGTATCTTCATATGCATGTGAGAGCTGAACAGTGAATAAGGACTGGATAAAGATAGATGGTTTTGAATTGTGGTATTGGTGAAGAGTATTGAAGGTACCATGGACTGCTAGAAGAATGAAAAAATGAACAAGGGGATACTTTTGTGTTGGAGGAAGTACAGCCAGAATGTTTTCTTTTTCTTTCTTTTTTTTTTTTAATTGTGATTTGAGTGAAAGGTTACAGAGCAAAGTCATTTTCATTTTCCATACAGCAAGTCAGACACATTTTGCTTCATGACATTGACTGCAATACCTCACAATGTAAGAGCTCTCTTCTCATTTCCTCCCTGTAGTTACTTCTTCTCTGTGTCGTTCCCTCCTATGCACGTCCACCTGCTGAGCTATCTCCCTGTATAATCACTGCCCTTCTGTTCTCCCATGACTGATCACTGATTGCTCCAAGGAGCAATCTGTGTAATATTCACCCCATATACCTATCCACTGTTTGGCTAGAAGCCACAGGAATGAGTGCATTTCAAGACCTGAAGGGTAACTAGGGGCCATAGTCTCAGGGGTCTCACCAGGCTCTATCAGACCAGCAAACCTGTTCTTTTTGTTTTGTTTCATGATTTTGTGCTTTGTTCCACAACGTTCTCTCACTCTGTCCATGATCTCCTGTACCAATCCCCTTTAGAGTGGTTGACAGTGGTAGTTGGGCACCATGTAGTTCTTCTGGTCTCATAATCATATAGACTAAGAATCACCTGGTCTACTAGTCCCTTAGACTAATTGTTTCCATGCATCTATGCTTTTTTTTCTTCTTTTTTGGTCTGGATGAGGAGAGACCCATTGTTGCATCTAGATGGCTGCTCATCAAGGTTGTTGTGGTTTTTTTTTTTTTTTTTTTTTTTCCCCACAGATTATGGGGTTTATTAGGGAAGCACCAGGCTACAATTCAAGTTCAGCAAAAAGTGTGCAGTCTCCCTCAGCCTGCCATCTCTCAGCTAACAGTCTCTCACAGTCTCTCTCCCAGCAGTGCGTGTCCCCCGGTGTCTCTCTCAGCAATGTGTGTCTTTTGCATCTCTTTCCCAGCAGCATGTGTCTCTCAAGAGCACATGTCTCTCTGGAGCGCATTTCTCTCAGGAGCGCATTTCTCTCAGTGGCAAGTTCTTTTCAGCCAGCAGTCAGAGAGACTTCTGCCTGTAGGAGCCTCCTTTTGAGCCAGGCAGAGTGGTCAAACTAGCCAATTATAACATAAGAATTCTAAGCGCTGCTCACAAGCTTTTAAGAACCCAGTCACTACTCACCAAAGTAGGATGTAGAACAATGTTTTGGTGTAGTATGTTATGTCAATTGAGCTTGATATCCCATGACCATGGTTGTGAACCCACAGGTCCCACTACTCTTTCCGTCAGAGTAGCCAGCTGTGGCCAAGAAGCCACCACAACTTTGTCAGCTCTGCTAAATATCTGGACATTCTTACAGCACATACAAATACTCATGTAAGGACATCATCTGCCAACCCTATCCATGGTCATAGGCATGCTCCCTTGTGTCTAGAAATACCTGACTATTCAGCCTGTCCACCTATCTATCCACTCATAGATCAATGCACTACTGTACATGCAAAAGGGTTCATCTTTGTTGTCTGTACCTCCTTACGTCTTCCTCTTCCTCAATACCACCATGTTGATCACTCACTTTTGGTACATTGCCCTTCCCTTCACTCCAAATCAATACTTATCTCTCTCTAGCAGTGTTCTTTCCTCTTCCCTTCAATCCCTAGTAATCAGCAAAGAAAGTTTCCTTTCATATATAAACCTTTCCTTGACTTTTTACAATAGTGAACTAATACAATGTTTGTCTTGTGATTGACTTACTTCAGTCAGCATAATGTTCTCTAAGTTCATCCACATGATGCAGTGTTTCACAGATTCTACAGTATTCTTCAGCATTGCATAGCATTCCATTGTGTGGCTAACATTGTTTGGTTATCCATTGTTTGGTTATCCATTCTTCTCTTGATGAATGGGATTTAGGTTGTTTCCATCTCTTTGCTATTATAAGTAGTGCTGTGATGAACATGAGAGTGTGTATACCTGTTCTGGTCCTGGCTCTCACTTTTTAGGATATATACCTAGTAACAGCATTGCTGGGTCAAATGGTATTTCTAATTCCAATTTTTTTTTTTTTTTTTTACTTGTCAGCTTCTTTTCTTTTTTTTTCTTTTAAATGCATTTTATTGAAATATAATTTCAATAAGAGTACAGTGAAATACACAAAACTAAAGTGACATGGGTCAATGCATTTTTTTTTAAAGTGTTCCCTCCTCACCCCTCCAACCCCTGGTAACCAACAAAAAAAGTTTCCCTCTATATATAAACCTTTCCTTGACCCTCCACAACAACAAACAAATACTATATTTGTCCTTCTGTGATGGACTTATTTCACTCAGCATAATGCCCTCCAAGTTCACCCATGTTATGCAGTATTTTGCAGACTCTACATTTTTCTTTAGTGCTGTATAGTATTCCATTGTGTGTATGTACCATAGTTTGGCATCCACTCTTCCATTGATGGGCACATAGGTTGTTTCCATATTTTTGCTATTGTAAGTAATGCTGCAATGAACATGGGTGTGCATATATCTGTTCTTGTCCTGGCTCTCACCTCTCTAGGATATATACCTAGTAATGGGATTGCTGGATCAAATGATATCTCCAGTTCCAGCTTTCTAAGGAATCACAGTACTGCTTTCCACAGTGGTTGTATCATTTCACAGTCCCATCAGCAGTGTATGAGAATCTCAATCTCTCCACATCCCCACCAGCATTTGTTATTTTCTGTCTCTCTGAACCTTGCCATCAAGGGGTGAGATGGTATCTCATTGTTGTTTTGATTTGCATCTCTCTGATGGTCAATGATCGTGAGCATTTTTTATGTATTTGCTGACCACCTAAATATCCTCTATGAAGTGTCTGTTCAGTCTTCTGCCCATTTTTCCATTGGATTGTTAATTCCTTTGCTGTTGAGGCATTGGTGTTTTCTATGAATCTTAGAAATAATTCCCTTGCCAGATATGTAATTCTCAACAAATATGAATTTGTTGCTGTCATTTTTGTTATGTGATTTTCCATGGAGTTGATTTCTTTGTTCTGTAAAATTTTCTGTGCTGACCTTGTCTTGTTTCTGAATCATGTTATCACTTCTTTCGTTGTTATTGTTTTAGTATTTGCTAAATATTTGTGCTTGTCCTCTTTTTAATTTTGATGTGAAAGTTTACATTTTTCTTTGAGGTTACCCTGTGATTTATAGTTTAGTTCACAAGTTTAGTACAGTCTGTTCTATCTTGTAGTTGTCTTGACTTTCCTACCATTTAGAAGTTCTCTAACTACACAATTTTTTCCCTCTTTGGTTTGTAGTTGTCCTCATTTGTCAATTGATGCCTCTAGTTCCCTGTTTACAATCTTGTAGGCTTATTTATTTTGGATATTTCCATAGCTGGGTTATATCACCATGTGTGTTAATGGTCAGTTTTTGTTTGCTGTTGTTCGTTCTCTGTCCAAAGGACTCCCATTAGCAACTCCTGTAATGTTGGTCTGGTTTTAACAAATTCCCTTAATTTCAGCTTATCTGGAAATACTCTAATTTCACCATCATATTTGAGGGACAATTTTTCTGGGTACATAATTCTTGCTTGGAAATTTTTCTCTTTCAGGGTTTTATATATACCATCCCATTGTCTTCTCGCCTACATGATTTCTGCCATGAAATCTGAGCTTAGTATTATTGATTGCCCTTTGTAGGTAACTTTTGTTTTTTCCCATGCTGCTTTCACAATTCTTTCTTTGTCTTTGGTTTTGGTGAGTTTGATGATGATATGTCTTGGTGATTTTCTTTTGGGGTCTGTCCTGTTTGGGTTCATTGGACTTCTTGAATGGATATATACTCACTTTTCATCATACCAGGAAAATTCTCCTCTAACAAACCTTCAACCAATTTTTTCTGTAGTTTTATTTGCCTCTTCCTGTTCTGGAATTCCAATTACATGTAGGTTATTCCTTTTGATGATATCCCACATGAACCTTAGGCTTTCTTCACTTTGTTTTCATCCTTTTTCTGATTGATCGCTTTCTGAATAAGTATTGAGATATTTGCCTTCAATCTCACTAATTCTGTCTTCCATTGATTCAATTCTACTCTTTTGCCCCTTCAATGTGTTACCTATTTCTGAAAATTTCGTATTAATCTTCTGAAATTCTATGTGTAGATTTTGTATCATTTCTAATTTTTCATTTATTTTGTCATTTTGTTCTTGTATTCTCTTTTGAAATTGTTCTAGGGTTTTCTCTGTATTTTCCTCAATTTTGTCAGTGTTTTCCTTGATCTGTATCTCAATTCATTGAAAATACCTAAATATAATTCTTTTGAATTCTTTATCAGGGAGTTCCAATGCTGTGTATTCCTCAGGGATGTGTTTGGGATCTGTATCCTGGTCCTTTGTTTCTCCTACTTTATCTTGCTTTTTTGTGTGCTCTATGTTGCTCTGTTGTCTCTGAGGCATTTTGACATTTTTGTGCTTATATTTAATTGGTGATTGTATGTTGAAGTGACTTGCCCACGATTTTTTATTTCTTTAGATTTTATCTAAGTAATCAAGGTACTGTGCTCCTCTATTTGCTAGTTGGCAGCACTGATACACTCACCACCTGTCTCCTATCCCATTGTCAACCTCCCATATGACCCTGCTGTCCTTGGCAAGCAGAGCTTATTCTTAATTCCCTGGAATCTAAATGAGAATGCTGTCACTTTAAAATCCAAAATGGACAACCCTTGTAAAATTTCAAAATGGCTGCACCTTTGGTCACTTTAAATATCCAAAATAGCCACCGCTGCTTGGAAACATTCAAAATGGCTGTGCCCTCAGTCACTTTAAATATCCAAAATGGCTGCCACTTACAAACAACCAAAATGGTTGCACCTTCCAGACAGCGGAAAGTCCACAGCTCAGGTTGTCTACCTGTGTGCTATTTCCCTTCCTAGTCAAAGACCACCAGTGCAGTCGTCCCTGCAGCCCCTGATGACCAGGGCTGATCTTTAGGTCAAGTCTCAGGTGCCAACATGACTCAGAAATATTAGGTTGTTGGTCCCATCAAAGTAGCTGACAGTCCACTGCTCCAACCATCTGTGTACTCACTGTTCAAGTATTTCCACTCTTTGGTCCCTAATCCACTTCTGCATATTTCCTTTCAAAGCTCGGGGCTCCAGGGTTATCTTCTATATCATGTCAATTGGTTTCTCTTTTCTTTGTTGAAGAGGGTGTGTATAGCTTGTCTGCCTATTCCTCCATCTTACCAGAAGTTCCTGCCCTCTAATTCCAACTTTTTAAGGAATCGCCATACTGATTTCCACAGTGGTTGTATGATTTTATACTCCCCCAGCAGTGTATGAGAGTCCAATCTCTCCATATCCTCACCAGCATTTGTTATTTTCTGTCTTGTTGAACTTCACTATTAGTGCTGGGATGAGATGATATCTCCTTGTTTTGATTTGCAAAAAAAAAAAAAAAAAAAAAAAGGCTAATGAAGGAGTTCTGCTGGTGTAGTGCCTAAGGCATTAGACTGCCAACCAGAAGGTTGGCATTTCAAACCCACCAGCCACTCAACAGTAGGAAGTATGGGCAATCTACTTCCATAAAGATTTACTGCCTCAGAAACCTAGAAGGTTGCTATGAGTTGGAATCAACTTGATGGCAGTGATTTTGTTTTTTTTTTAATGGCTAGTGATCATGAAAGGTGATCCCACAGAATGTGGAAATTATTGAATTATTGAATTATTAATACCACACTCAAGTAAAATCTTACTGAAGATAATTCAAAAATGGTTGCAGCAGTATATTGACAGAGAACTTCCAGAAATGCAAGCTGGATTCAAAAGAGGATATGGAACAAGGGATATCATAACTGATGTCAGATGGGTCTTGGCTGAAAGCAAAGAATAACAGAAAGATGTTTATTTGTGTTTTATTCACTATGCAAAGGCATTTAATTGTGTGGATCATAACAAATTATGGATAACATTGAGAAGAATGGGAATTAAGAACACTTAATTGTACTCATGAGGAACATTATATAGACCAGGAGAGTGTCATTCAAACAGAACAAGGAGATACTACATGGTTTAAATTCAGGGAGAGAGTGTTTCAGCGTTGTGTACTTTCACCATACTTATTCAATCTATGTGCTGAGCAAATAATCTGAAAAGTGGACTATATGAAGAACATGGCATCAGGATTGGAGAAAGACTCATTAACAACTTGCGATACTCAGATGACACACCTTTGCTTGCTGAAAGTGAGGATGACTTGAAGCACTTACTGATGAAGATTGGAGACTACAGTCTGCAGTATGGATTACACTTCAATATAAAGAAAACAACAAAAATCCTCACAAGTGGACCAGTAAGCAGCATCATGATAAATGGAGAAAAAGTTGAAGTTGTTGAAGAATTCGTATTACTTGGTTCTACAATCAACAGCAATGGAAGCAGCAGTCAAGACATCAGATCACATATTTCATTCAGAAAATCTGCTGCAAAAAAACCTCTTTAAAGTGCTGAAAAGCAAAGATGTCTCCTTGAAGACTAAGGTGCGTCTAAGGCTGGTGGTTCAAACCCACTAGCCAATCCTGATCTACTTCCATAGAAATACTGCCTCATAAACCCAAGGAGGAGTTGCTATAAGATGGGATCAATTCCACACAGTAAGTAACTTAAGCCATGGTATTTTCAATTGCATCATATGCATGTGAGAGCTGGACAACAAATAACAAAGACCAAAGAAGAGTTGATACTTTTGAGTTGCGGTGTAGGCAAAGAATACTGAAAGTACCATGGGCTGCCAGAAGAGCAAACAAACCTGTCCTGGAAGTAGTGTAGGCAGAATGCTCTCTGGAAGCAAAAATGGCCAGACTTCTTCTCACATATTTTGATCATGTTGTCAGAAGGGACCTTTCTCTGGAGAAGGATATCATGCTTGGTAGAGTGGAAGGGCAACCCAAAATGTACAAACAGCAGAAAATAAACTAGATGACTGGGGCTTTCTAAAAATTAACATTTTATGTGCCTCAAAAGACTTCTCCAGAAGAGTAAAAAGGTAATCTATAGATTTGGAAAAAATATTCAGCAATGACATACCTGACAAGGGACTTATCTCTAAATTTATAGAAAATTCCAACAGCTCAACAACAAAAAGACAAACCATAAAATTTAAAAAAAAAAAAAAAATGGACAGAAGACATGAACAGACACTTCACCAAAGAAGAGATTCAGGAAGCCAACAAACACATTAAGAAATGTTCACGATCTTGTATTCTGCCACTATGCTAAATCTCTCAATTAGTTTCCATAGTTTTCTTGCTGAGTTTCTGGGTTTTCTATGTATACAATATTAACATCAGCAAATAGGGATAGTTTTACTTCTTCATTACCAATATGGGTGACTTTGATTTCTTTTTCTTGCCTTATTCCCCTGGCTACGACGTCCAATACAATGCTGAGTAGAAGTGATGATAGAGGGCATCCTTGTCTGGTTCCCATTCGCAAGGGGAATGGTTTCTGTCTCTCTCCATTAAGAATAATGTTGGCTCTTGGTTTTGCATATATGGCCTTTATTATGTTGAGGAATTTCTCTTCTATTCCTATTTTTCTGAGAATTTTTATCAGGAATGGGTGTTGGCCCTTTCTGCATTGATTAATATGATCATGTGTCTCTTTTCCTTTATTTTACTTATGATATAGATTACATGCTTGTTTTTCTAATGTTGAACCATCCTTGCATCCTGGTATGAACGTCACTTTGTCAAAATGTATGATTTTCTAATATGTTGTTGGAGGCTATTGGCTAGGATTTTCTTCAAGATTTTTTAGTCTATATTCATGAGGAGTATTGGTCTGGAGTTTTCCTTTTTAGTGATATATTTTCCTGGTTTGGTATCAAGGTTATGCTTGCTTCATAAAATGAATTTGGAAGGATTCCATCCTTTTCTATATTCTGGTATAGTTTGAGGAGGATTGGTGTCAGTTTGGTAGACTTCTGGAAATCATCTGGGCCAGGACTTTTTTGTTGGTAATTATTTTATTTATTTATTTATTTTATCACTGGTTCAATTTCTTCTTTTCTTGTGGGTCTGTTCAAATTGTCTGTGTCAGATTAGGAAATTATTGAGTTTCTAGAAATCTGTCCATTTCTTCTAGATTTTCAATTTTTTTTTTTGAGTACAATTCTTCATAGTATCCTGATATTATCCTTTTTATTTCAATTGGTTCTGTTGTGACATCATCCAATTCATTTCTTATTTGTGCTGTTTGTATTCTCTTCCTTTTAAGTTTGCTAGTGGTTTTTCAATTTTATTAATTTTTTCAAAGAATCATTTTCTAGTCTTGATTTTTCCATTTGTCTTTCTATTTTCTGTTCCGTTTATTTCTGCTCAAATCTTTGTTTCTTCTGTTGATTGTAGGGTTTTTTTACTGTTCTTTTTCTAATTGTTGGCAATATTGGGCTAAAGTGTTGATTTTTTTTCTCTTTGTTCTTTTTTTATGTGTGTGTCATTGCTATAAATTGCCCTATGGTCACTGCTCTTGCTACGTACTAAAGATTTTGGTATGTTGTGTTTTTGTTCTCATTTGATTCAAGGAACTTTTTAATTTCATTATTTTATTTTATTTCCAGTCACCTTTAATGAGGACATTATTCCATTTTCATGTGTTTTGTCTTTTTCCATTGATCTTCCTATTGTTAATTTCTAATTTCATAGCATTGTAATCTGAGAAGATGCTTTGCAGTGTTTCGATGTTTACAATTTATTAAGGCTTGTTTTGTGATCTAACATATGGTCTATTCTGGATAATGTCCCATGTGTGCTGGAAAAGAAAGTGTATTTTCCTGTCATTGAGTGAAGTCTTCTGTAGATGTTGATAAGGTGAAATTGGTGGATTGTATTGCTTAGTTTTTCTGCATCTTTGTTGAGTTTCTTTCCAGTTGTTCTCTCTTCATTGAAAGTGGTGTATTAAAGTCTCCAACTATGACTGTGGAGTCATCTATTTGTCTTTACATTTCTGTTAAAGTCTGATGTATGTATTTTGGGTCTCTTACATTGGGTGTGTAGATATTTATTATGATTATGTCCTCCTCTTGTTCAATTGATCCTTTAATCACTATATAATGTCCTTCCTTGATTCTTATGGTGAGTTTTGTCCTAAAATCAGTTTTGTCAGAAATTAATGTTGCCACTCCTTCTCTTTTTTTATTGTCATTTGGTTGATATATCTTTTTCTGAGATTTTTCTTGGATTTTTATTCTATTTTTGTCTGTGTCTAAGATGTGTCTGTTGTAGATAGCATATTGATGGTTATGTTTTTTTATCCAGTCTACAACTCTCCATCTGTTGTGTGGTTCATTTAATCCATTTACATTCAATATAATTATTGACAAGTAGGAATTTGTTGCTGTAATTTTGTTATATGTTTTTTCATGGTGCTGCTGATTTCTTTGTTCCATATAATTTTCTGTGCTGTACTTGTTCGGTTTATGAATTGTGTTATCATTTCCTTTGTTGCTATTGTTTAGTGTTTAATAAATATTTGTGATTGTCCTCTATTTTATTTTGATGCAATGTTTTATTATTTTTCTTTAAATTTCCCTGTGATTTATCATTTTCTTTCCAAGTTTAGAACAAACTGTTCCATTTCACAATTGCCTTGACCTTCTCACCATTTAGAATTTCTGTAACTGTACTGTTTGTTTGTTTGTTTTTTCCTCTTTTAGGTTTGTAGTTGTCCTCATTTGCCAATTGATGTGTCTGCTTCCTTGGTTACAGTCTTGTAAGCTTATTTTACTTTGGATACTTCTATAAAAGAAATAAAAATAAATCAACTGAAACTGCAGAAAAAAATTATTGAAGATTGTTGGAAGAAAGTTTCCCTAATATGATTGAAGGAAGAAAATTTCCCTAATATAATGAAAGTTGAGAATATACCCAATCAAAAAGTTAAAAAAAAAAAAAAAAACAGGATAGACCCTAAAAGAAAAATACCAAGACATATCAAAGCTCAGAGTTCTGAGATTATTTTCTGTATCTATATCTGTGGTTGATCTCTGGGTTATGTCTTCATGTGTATTAATGGTCTGTTGCTATTTGCTGTTGTTGATTCTCTGTCCAAAGGACTCCCTTTAGCATCACTTGTAAAGTTGGTCTGGTTTTAACAAAGTCCCTTAATTTCTACTTATCTGGAAATGTCTTGATTCCACCATCATATTTGAGGGACAGTTTTGCTGGGTATATAATTCTTGGTTGTGAGGTGTTTTTGTTTTTGTTTTTGTTTTTCAGGATTTTATACACATGTAATCCCATTACCTTCTTGCTTGCATGGTTTCTGCTGAAAAATCAGAGCTTAGTCTTATTGGTTGCCCTTTGTAGGTAACCTTTCATTTTTCCTGTGCTGCTTTCAGTATTCTTTCTTTGTCTTTTGTTTTGATGAGTTTGATGGTGATATGTCTTGGTGTTTTTCTTTTGGGGTCTATCTTGTTTGGGGTTCATTGAACTTCTTGAACGGATATACTTTCATCATATTGGGAAATTTTCTTCCAACAAACCTTTGACAATTTTCTCTCTATGGTTTTATCTGTCTCTTCCTATTCTGAAGCTCTGGTAGCATAGTGCCTAAGACATTTGACTGCTAACCAGAAGGCCACTCCTCAGAAGGAAGATTAGATGATCTACTTCCATAGTGATACCACCTTGGAAACCCAAGGAGGGGTTGCTATGAGTCGGATCCAACTTGACAGCAGTGAGTTTGATTTAGTTTGGTTTTCTTCCTATTCTTGAATTCCAACTACACATAGATTATTCCTCTTGATGCTATCCCACATGAATCTTAGGCCTTCTTTATTCTGTATGGATATTTTGTCTGATTGATCCCTTAACAAAGTAGTATTGAGGTATTTGTCTTCAATCCTATTAACTCTGTCTTCTATTAATTCCATTCTACTCTTTTGCCCATTCAATGTGTTATCTACTTCTGAAACCTTATTATTAATCTTCTGGATTTCTATTTGTTGTTTTTATATTATTTCTAATTTTTTTTCGTCTTTTCATTTTTTCTGGTATTGGCTTCCCAAATTTTCCTAGGGTTTTTTCTGCATTTTCCTTAATTTTGTCAGTATTTTCCTTGGTCTGTCTCTCAATCTGTTGAAGGTACCTAAATATAATTCTTTTGAATTCCTTATCAGAGAGTTCCAATGCTTCTTTTTTCTTCAAGGGTGTTTTCTGGGCCTGTATCCTGGTCCCTTGTTTCTGCTATTTTATCTTATTTCTTTGTGTGGGCTTTGATGGTCTGTTGTCTCTGAGACATTGTGACATGGTATTTATATTTAATTGGTGATTGTATGTTGGTGTGATTCCTCCAGAATTTTTTGTTTTGCTTTGTTTTGGTATATCTGAGTAAGCAGGGTACAGTGCTCCTCTATATACTAGTGGCAGCACTTAAGCACTCACCACCTTCTCCTTCCCAGTGTCAGCCTCCAGTGTGTTTGCCCATACTGTCCTTGGGTAGTGGAGCCTATTCATAGGTCCCTGGGATCAGAACTGGAACACTTCTGCTTTATATATCCAAAATGGCCACACTACTTGTAAATATTTAAAATAGCCATGCCATACAGACACATTAAAGTAAACAGCTCAGTTTGTCTCTTTCATTGTTTCTCTTTTTATTCATAAGGCACCAGTGCAGTTGTCCATGCAGACCTTGACAAGTAGGGCTGATTTTTAGGTTAATTCTCAGGTCCTAACACTGCTTGGAAATACTCCAATTGTCTATGCCATTACAATAGCTGACAGTCCATAATTCCATTTGTCTCCTTATTCACTGTTTTCCTTCAGATTCTTCTACTAGTTGGTATTTAATCCACTTCTGTACCTTTCCTTTCAAAGCTCAAGGCTCAGGGATTATCTTCTGTATCTGTGTCAATTTATTTCTTATTTCTTTGTTGAAGAAGGTCTGTGTAGTTTGTCTGTATATTCCACCATCTTACTGGAAGGCACCAAGTGTTCTTCAGAAGTGAGAATGACCAGACTTCGTCTCTCGTATTTTGGTCATGTTGTCAGAAGGGACCAGAACCTGAAGAAGGATATCATGCTGGGTAAAGTGTAAAGTCAGCAAAAAATAGGAAGATCCTCAATTAGATGGATTGATACAGTGGCTGCAACAATGGGCTCAAGCATGGCAATGATTGAGGATGGCACAGGACCAGACAATGTTTCATTCCATTGTACATAGAGTCACTATGAGTGAGGATCAGTGTGGTGGTACCTGAAGGCTCATAGAATGAAAAGCCTGTTCCCTGCACTTTCTAATTCCTTAAAGCTAGAGCACTATGAGAGTTACTGAGCAGGGCCCCTCCATGTGATCCAGTAGATGTTACTAAGAAAATAAACCTCACAAATTTATAGAATAAAAAAAGGAAATACTTAATTAGCATGTATTAATTTTCTGTTTCAACAGAAACAGCTTTGAAGTAGCCTATGAGCTCAGAAGTCTTCTGTGGCTCAGAAGTCTCTGAGCTCATTGAAACAAAACACAAATTGAAAGCAAAGGGGCTACTCATGCCTCTCTGGCTTAGAAGGGACTCTGCCAAAGTCTGGCTTATTTTTCAATCTATTTTTGCAGAGAAGGAAGCCACAGGCATCTGTATCCTGGCTCCCCAGCCCAACACTTCATTCCAGCCAGGGCATGAAGAAGGCCTTCTGAGACTGGCCCTCTGAAATTTGGGTTGGTTCAAGTAAAGATGGGAATATTTGGGTAACTTTTGTTTTTATTTCCCAGTTCTCCTTCATTCTGGTAGTTCTTTGCTGCAAAGGACACTATGTACTACCACATTCACCCCACTGTCCCAAACATCAAAACACAAGCCCATATTCATGTTTAAAGACTAATGATTGAGGCATGTCCTATATTTTTGTTTTCTCCCAGCTATAGTGTACCTTTGCCAAAAAGAAAAAAAAAGAGTGCATTGATTTATATTTTAAAACAAAACAGAACCCTACTACAAATCCTCAGTGGCTCCTTAAGTATAAAATATTCATACCTTGACTCAAAATTGCAGTTTGGAACATAACCACTCGGCAAGTACCTTTAGTTCAGATTCATACAAGCAAGCAAGAAAATATGGGAAACATAAAGTATCCTTTGAAAGAAAGAAATCCTGAATGAAGAAATGAGTGGGAATCTACTGCCATTTCAAAAAAACTCCATATGTTATGTCTCAGGTTCAGAGTTGGTTTTTGTTTGTTTGTTTTATGATATTGGAGCAGACTTAGCAACTAAAGAAGGTAGGCATAAGACAGGAACAACTGAATTGAGAGTTTCTTAGGCTATTGCTTAAGAAGCCTGAGAGAATTAAGGTAAGACAATTAAATATGACTATATCCCAGCTCCATCCACTTTAATCATAATGATTTAGTCCTCATAGGAGTTATTCTAGGCATGTAGTTCCAAACACTCCAGACAGTTATAAAATTCATTTTACTATGGATTTGGATGCCAGAGGAAAACAACAACAATAAAAAAAAAGTGTCTAGATATTCAAACCCCACTACTTGATTTCTGTGAAGTGCTACCTGGCTGGTCTGGTTGCAAATCATTTTGCAAAGGCAAATCAAAGCCTTTCACCAAAGTTTTAGAACAGTTTTCTTTTTAGCATTTCTTATTAATGTTGTAATCCTGGTGCAGGTATTTTTAGAAGCAAAATGTTGCTTTGATGTGAAGCTCCCAACTTTTCGGACATTGTGCACATTGGAAATGAGAGTCTTACTTCACAGTGCTTTGAGGGAAATACACCAGCGTTTATGAGGTCTGTGAGACTGTGAGATCTATGAAAGGCAAGTAAAAGGCAGTTATTTCTGTCAATGAGATTTTTTCCTAACATTCTAGCTAAGCCAACTATGCCCTTACCAGGAAAAGCCACACCCAAAACCAGAATCCATCTTGCTCACCACAGAGTGAGCTTCAGGGATCTCATAACTGAAGTCCAGAGGGAGGGAGCCTTTACAATTCATTGAGTTAAGGGGCTCAATTAGAACAGCAAGGTCCTTGATTCATTGTGTTTTTCTAATTTTCCCTCTGTGTGGTCTGCTTTATTGGTATAAAGCCAATTCCCATTGAGTCAACTCCAACTCATGGCAACCACATGTATGTCAGAATAGAACTGTGAACAGGGATTTCAATCACTGATTTTTGAAAAGTAGAATGCTAGGCCTTTCTTCTAAACCACTTTAAGTAGACTCAAGCCTTCAACCTTAGAATTTGAGCATGAGAGTTGCTCGCACACCAAGGTATTACAGTCAACTTTATATAGGGTTGCAAATGGTTGCTAGCACATTATTTGCCACATCCAGAAATGGGACAGAAACCCCACCAAAGTCTTCTGTGGCTCACATTAAGTTAAGAGTCCACCCCAGAACCTGTGACGAGGAGTGAAGTTGAGCAGATTAGGTCAGGTCCAAGCCCTAGGCCACTATCCAGAGCCAGAGACAGGCATTAACATACCTTAAAATGCAAGCAACATGGAAAAGGGATAGATACCTAAGATGTAGAGTTACCAAGAAGGTACCCACAAGAGAGGAAATTAATATCAGGGGGCCTGCATGATCTAGAAAGGAAAGGCCTGAGTTACAGTGGGCCAAGACTTCTAACAGCCCCAGGGTAATCCCAAAACTGGACAAGTCCTTGCCTGGCAAGTTGACCTGCTGAGCTGCTGGGAGGGTTATGACCATTTCAGAGGGAGGCCTGAAGTCCCCACATTTCCCCTGACTCAACTTTAGAAGCACATCTACTATACAGTTCCACAGGATCTGGGGTAGGGAAATGCCAAGTAGGTTGTGACACCAGTTCCCCTGTCATGTGGCCCTTCTCCAAGGCCCTCTTCCAAGGCAGATTTTTCTCAAAGCCAGCAAGGAGGACTTCTGACCTTAGTCAGGACCAGTCCACTCACCCAGAATAATTCAAAGTCAACTGACTTAATTACATCTGCAAAATCCCTCCACCTTTGCTATATTATTCTGGCTAGAAGCAAACCACAGGTCCTACCCACACTTAAGTGGTTGAAGATAATAGAGGCCATCTTAGATTCTGTCTACAACAGGCTGCATTTTTTCTCTCCCTCCACCCTCTCCCCAAATACAGTGTACCTCCTAGATTTTCCTTATGTACCATTAATATCATATACCAAACTTGGGATGTGTTGTCTGGTATCCATAACAATCAGCCTACAAGAACTCTATGGTACACAAGAGTCCAGCCCACAACTGATCATGAAGATGCCTCAGGACTAGTAATATTTCATTCTGTTGTGCATATGGTCATGCTGAGTCAGGGCCAACTTGGCAGCAGCACATAACAACAACTCAACAAGTTGGGGTCTAAATGGGAACTTAATGTGCCCCTACTTTCTGCCACATAAATCTATACCCTTTTACTATTTGAGTTTCACCACTTGTGTTCTAAGCCACTTAGTAAGACTATTTCCTATGATGTACTTTCATATGCATGTTGTCAGTCCAGAGGAGATATATTTCATGTTGGATGAGAATAGTTGTACAACTTGAAGAATGTAATCAATGTCAGTAAATTGTCCATGGAGAAACTGTTGCGTTAGCATGTGTATTGCTGTGTATATTCTCAAAAACAGCAATAAAATTTAGAAACCACACACACACCTGGACAAATGGAAACAGTCAGGCTTACGGAGTTACCTGCTTTTTGTTTCTAACTGTTCATCAGACATTACCCTAACAAACTATGATCAGTTGACTCTGTAACTGAAGCCAGATATCTAATTAGGTAATTTTTGAATACTCAAGTTGAAAACAACATTAAGAACTGTGGCATTATGAATAAATTTTTGGGAAAAATAAAATAAGGGTAGACAAAATGTTTCAAATACTTGTACATCAATAGAGTATCATTGACAACCAGTGTGGCTCATAGGCCTATGATTTTCTAATAATGTGACATAAAGCTGGGAAATAGAAGTAACTTGAGTGTCCCTGTCAGTCTTTATAGCCAAAAGACCATGGAGAGATAAAGTAAGTCGAGCTCTACTTTATACCACTCTGTCTCCCTGAAGGTCCTATATTTTGACCTGGATAAGTACAAGGAGACTGCACACACCAAGTGAGAAAATTATGAATGGGACACCAAAGGCAGAGGTGAGATAGAAAATCCAACCAGGACACTCACTGTAGGGATCAAAGAAAGAGCAGAAATTTTTAGCAGGCATCAATAAATTAGAAGGATTTCAGAGTAAGGAAAATAGAAAATCAAGGCAACTAACAGAAATACCTGGAGGTCCTGTTAGAATGGGTCAATGTAGAAGATTGTGTCCATCCCAAGGGGCTGAAATGAGGTATGTTGTTGTTGTATTGTTATGTGCCATCGAGTCAGACCTGACTCATAGTGACCCCTCCTTGAGTTGCCAAGGCAGTATCACTATGGAAGTAGATTGTCCCACCATCACCTGTCAAAAGCCTTACCCCAGTCAGTTCTTGATAATTTCCATTCTTGATTTCTCCTAAAGGACATTCACCTTTCAAAAACCAAAAATCAAAAATCTCTGGGCAGTGGAACTTTGTCCAAGGAAAAGATGAAATATTGTGCTGCAGACCCAATTAGCCCATCACTATTGATCTGGATTTTCAAGTGCTGCTATCTGAAGCCGAGATCTGTTATAAATATGCTAATGATGCTCATTTGGCAGAGCCAGTGAGATTTACCCAGCTAGTCTCCAAAAAGGCAAAGGTCTCCAGCTGTTCATGCTTCCAAACTTGGCAGAAGAAGCCCAAAGAAGAGTGCCAATGCGAAAGGACAAAAGGTGACTGAAAAGTGCTGCATCCTGCTGCCTGGACCACTCTTCACATCATCTCATCTCAGTTGCCTTATGTCTGGTTGATGCAATGTCCTCCTAACTGCTTTCTCTATTTCCAGGACACTTTTTCTCTAAATCCTGGATGTTTTGGGAGGTTAAGGTACCCAGTAAGCACTTAGCTGCTCAACTTATAAAACTTCAATAACACTGTTCCCCATTGCTCTGAACTATGCCTGACAATCCTGCCTCATCTCCTGCCATCTCCTTATGTTCTCCCTATATCCAAGATCCAGCATCTATTCACCTTCTCAGAGGAGGGTGTAACCTCCCTGTCTCACATTATTGTTCGTACTATTATGCCCAAATGGGATATTCTCCCATTTCTCCCATCAAAATGCAGCTTCAATGTCACTTTCCTGACCTCCCACACACCCCACCAACTCCAGCAATTTTTATGCTTCTCATCTGGTATCTCAAATTGCCATTTGTTAGGTGAATTTACATGTATGCAAAGCCTTTAAGGGCAGAGACTAGGTCATTCTCACTTTTCACACCATCTGGTTATGCCTCGTACACAGAAGGCACTGTTGAATGGGTGAGCAAGAACAGTTTGTAATCTTTAATTATGTGGAATTTATTAGAGTACTATTTGGATTCATCATTTACTATAAAGGAATATATATATATATATATATATATATATATATATATATATATATATATATATATATATACACACACACACACAGGAGCTCTGGTAGCATAGTGCCTAAGGCACTTGACTGCTAACCAGAAGGCTGGCTGTTCAAACCCACCAGCCACTCCTCGGAAGGAAGGTTGGGCATTCCTACTTCCGTAGTGATACTGCCTCGGAAACCCAAGGAGGGGTCGCTATGAGTCGGGCAGACTCAATGGCAAATAACAACAACAACAACATACACACACACACACACACACACATACATATATACATATATATTTAATATACAGTATACATATTTACTGGGGTGGTACTGGTAAGCATCAGCAAGCAGGGCACAGGCAGGCAGGTGTCAGAGTGGGTGGGGGAGGCCAGGAAGTGAGCAGGGTGGTTTGGAACAGGTAAGGGAGACAAACTTAAATGTGAGTTTGTCTTATGGTGGTGGCTTGCATGTCTCTGTGAGGCTGGAGGTTATGCTAAGATATTTCAAATGCCAGCAGTGTTACCTGTGGTGGAAAGGTTTCAGTAGAGCTTCCAGACTAAGACAGACTCCGAAGAAGGAAGAAGCCATCCACTTCTTGAAGAATTGGCCAGCAAAGACCTTATGAATAGCAGTGAAACACTGTCTGATGTATAATTGGAAAAATTTATGAATAGCCTGAAACACTGTCCAATACAGTGCCAGAAGATGAGCTCCTCAGGTTGGAAGCCACTCAAAATATGACTGGGGGGTAGCTTCTTCCTCAGAGTAGAGCTGACCTTAATGATGTGGAAAGAGTAACGCTTTCAGGACCTTCATTTGCTGATGCGGCATGTCTCAAGATGAGAAGAAACAGCTGAAAACATCCATTAATAATCAGAACAAAGTATGGATCTAGGAAAATGGGAAGTTGTCAAAAATGAAATGGAATGCATAAAGATCAATATCCCAGGCATTACTGAGCTGAAATGGACTGGTTTTGGCCATTTGGAATCAATCAGAAAATAACATGATCTACTATGCTGTTAATGTCACATTGAAGAGGAATGGCATGGCATTCCTCATCAAAAATAATGTATCAAGATCTGTCCTGAGGTACAATGCTGTCAGTGATAGGATGATATCCATATTCCTACAAGGAAAACCAGTTAATAGTACTATTATTCAAATTTATGCACCAACCACCGAAGCCAAAGAGGAGGAAATTTAAGATTTTTACAAGCTTCTGCAGCCTGAAACTGATAAAATTTGCAATCAAGATGTATTAGTTATCACTGGTGATTGGAATGTAAAAGTGGGAAACAAAGAAAATATGTTGGAAAATGGTGATAGAAATAACATTCAAGATAGCATGATAGATTTTGTACAAGCAATTATTTATTCATTGCAAATACCTATTTTGAACAACACCAACAGTGGCTATACATGTGGACTTCACCAGATGGAGTACACAGGAATCCAGATCAACTGCATCTGTGACAAGAGGCGATGGAGAAGCTCAATATCATCACCCAAAACAAGGCCAGGAGCTGATTGTGGAACAGATCTTCAACTGCTCATATGCAAGTTCAAGTTGAAGCAGAAGACAATTAAAACAAGTCCATAAGAGCCAAAATATGACTTTGATAATATCCCTCTGAATTTAGAGACCATCTAAAAATAGATTTGATGCATTGAACACAAATGACCAAAAACTAGAGGAATTTTGAGATGACATCAAGAATATCATCCATGAAGAAAGCAAAAGGTAATTAAAAATACAGGAAAGGAAGAAATGACCAAAATGGATGTCAGAAGAGACTGTCCTTGAACAGAGAGTAGCTAAACAAAGCAATTGGGAGAACTAGCAAAATGAAAGAGCTGAACAGAAGATTTCAAAGAGCAGCTTGAGAAGACAAAGTCAGTTATTATAATGAAATGTCCAAAATCCTGGACTTAGAAAACCAAAAGGGAAGAACATGCTCAGCATTTCTCAAGCTGAAAGAACTAAGGAAAAATTTAAGCCTCAAATTGCAATACTGAATGATTCTATGGGCAATGTGTTGAATGATGCAGGAAACATCAAAAAAAGATGGATGGTATACAGTCACTATACCAAAAAGGGAACACTTCATGGTTTAAAATCAAGAAGGGAGTGAGTCAGGGTTATATCCTTTCACCATACTTACTCAATCTGTATGCTGAGCAAATAATCCAAGAAGCTGGACTATATGAAGAAGAACGTGGCATCAGAATTGGAGGAAGAATCATTAACAACCTGCTCTACGTTGATGACACAACTCTGCTTGCTGAAAGTGAGGATGACTTGAGGTACTTACTGATGAAGATTGAAGACTACAGTCTGAAGTATGGATTACATCTCAATATAAAGAAACAGAAATCCTTACAAGTGAACCTATAAGCAGCATTACAATAAATGGAGAAAAGATTGAAATTGTCAAAGACTTCACATTGCTTTGCTCTACATTTGACACCAATGGAAACAGCAGTTAGAACATCAGACAACATATAGCAATGGGCAAATTGGCTGCAAAAGACCTCTTTCAAGTGCTGAAGAGCAAAGATAACTCCTTGAGGATGAAGGCAAGCCTGACACAAGCCATGGTATTTTCAATTGCCTCATATGCACATGAGAGCTAGACAATGAGTAAGGAAGACCGAAGAAGAGTTGTTGCTTTTGAGCTGTGGTGTTGGCAAAGAATGCTGAAAGTACCATGGACTGCTAAAAGAACTAATAGGTCTGTCCTGGAGGAAGTGCAGCCAGAATGCTCCTTAGAGGCAAGAATGGCCAGACTTTGTCTCACCTACTTTGGTCGTGTTGTCAGAAGGAACCATTCCCTGAAGAAGGATGTCATGCTTGGTAGGGTGGAGGGTCGATGAAAGGGGGGGAGGCCTTCAACGAGATGGATTGATACGGTGGCTGTGATGATGGGATCAAGTATAGCAGGGATTGTGGGGCTGGCGCGGGATCGGGAAGTGTTTCGTTCTGCTGTGCATGGGGTCGCTATGAGTCAGAAATGAGTCGACGGCACTTAACAACAACAACAAGAAGAAGACATAGTCTGGAATAAACTACAAAGGAATTAAGTGATTTTATGTTACAGTGGTGAGATTTAGTTTTATTTTTAAGTTGACTAAATGATACTGTAACAAGGTTGGTATTATATGCTACTAGAGCTCTGATGGCATACTGATAAGGCACTTAACTGTTAACCAGAAGGTGAGCAGGTCAAACCCACCAGCTGCTCAGGAGAAGAAAGACAGGCCATCTACTTGCATGAAGTTTTACAGCCTTGGAAACCCAAATGGGGGTCAGTCACTATGAGTTGGAATTGACTTGATGGCAGTGAGTTTTTTTTTTTATTCCCATTTGCCAAGAAGAAAGTAGTTTCTTTCCTGTAATTGAACTCAACTTCAAAGTCTCTCCCACCTCCATGCCTCTAGTGATGGGGTTTGAGAAGCTGGGGAGTCTGTGCCAGATTGCTAATTCAAAGTAACACAGTCTCTTCAATTTTATCAGCTTCCATCAGCTAATTATCCCACACTAAGCCCTTCTCTAAGCCCACCTTCATATCAGAGCTGTTGATTCTTCTCCTTCTGCCTCTCAAGATACCTCCAGGTTTGTAACCAATATGGCAGCATTGAGGATGAGAAAGACATAGAGAGGTACATGGGAGGTACAGACAACAAAGATGAACCCTTTTGCACATACAGTACTGCATTGTCAGTGAAGGCAAACATGGGTATATGGGTGGATGGATGGATGGACAGGTTGAACTATTAGGTATGTCTATGAAATGGGGAGTGTATCCAAGAACATGTATAGGGTTGGCAGACAATGGTCCTATAAGTTTATGTGAATTATCAGACTTCCCAGGTATAAAGTAGAGCTGACAAGAGGCAAGGTTGTGGTCACTGCTTGGTCACAGCCAGCTACCTAGATGGACTGAGTAGTTGAACCTGTGGGCTTGGGACCATAGTTGCAGGGGATATAAAGCTCAATTGGTATAACATACTATACAAAACATTGTTCCACCTCCTACTTTGGCGAGTAGCAACTGGGATCTTAAAAGCTAGCAAGCTGCCATCTAGATGCAATGATGGGTTTCTCCTCATCCAGAGCAAAGAAGAATGAAGAAAAACAAAATTTCATGGAAACAATTAGTCTTAGTGATTGGTACACCATCCAATCTGCAGCCTATATGACTATGAGACCAGAAGAACCAGATGGTGCCCAGCTACACTGTCATCCACTTGGAAGGGGATCTATGCAGGAGATCCTTGACAGAGAGGGAGAACAATGTGGAACAAAACTCAAAATCATTTGGAGAAAAAAAAAAGGGGGGGAGGACCAGGTTTGCTGGTCCAATAGCACCTGATGGAACCACTGAGATTATGACCCCTAGCTGCCCTTCAGGTCTGGAATTGAACCCACACCCATGGCTTACAGCCAAACAAAAGACAGACATATGAATTGAACATTTACCTCAGGTAGACACACTCCTTGGAGAGAACAATCATGGGAGAAAGAAGGGCTGCTTATGCACAGGGAGACAGCTCAGGGGGCAGGAGTGCATGGAGGGATGGACACTGGGAAGAGATAACTATGGGGAGGAAGTGGGAGGGGAGCTGTTGCACTGTGGTAAACTGTGGTCAATGTCATGAGACAAAGTGTATGTGAACTGCTGTATGGAAAGTGAATTTGCTTTGTAAATCTTCACCCAAATCACAAAAAAAGAGATACCTCCAGGTTCAAGAAATGCTTAAATTTCTTCAGGTGTTGGGGAGAGGGCGGCTGTTCTGGATATAGTTTTTTCTCCAAATGATTTTGAGTTTTGTTCCACATTGTTCTCCATCTCTATCAAGGATCTCCTACATAGATCCCCTTCCAAGTGGATGACAGTGTAGCTGGGCTCCTCCAGTTCTGACTAACCTCAGGTAAGTGGATCTCCTCATACTTAGTGTAGGCTTTAGCCTCGGGCACTTGGCTTTTTGGGGAGAATTCATAATTCCCTTTGCTAAAGTGTCTATACTTGGGGGCTGAGGGATCCACACACATGCCTTTCTTTCACTTTCAGGGACTGCAGGTCCTCTGTGTTTCAGCCGTGTCCAACTTCAGGACCCAGCTTGAATGCCCCAATGCAGCTTTTGCTACAGAGATTAACTTATTTTCAGGGATCAACTGGCTCCTCAGGGATCACTACACTTCACAGGGATCACTTCACCTCTCAGGGATCATCTGGTCCATTAACCCAACTACCCACAGCTGTTGTGATGTATCTCATACCTCAGTTACCATATGCTCTCTTCCACAGTGTCCACAGAAATCCTGGGACGGAGGTGGAGGAGACACAAGAACATGTATCCGGACCCTCCATGCAAAACCCATTTCCTTCCTTGCTGCTCTACATATGCCCTGCCACATTAGGGGTGGAGGGGCCGAGGTGGAAGGACAAAGGAACACGTGACAAGTGTCTTTGGAGTCTCAGAAACACATTCTAGTTGTTTTCATACCCCTATCTCACCCTAGAATCCAATCCTAAGGAGAATAGCAAGAGTCCTCCACTATTATTCCTCTCCCTTTTCCTCCTCTCAGGAACCAGGGGAGCTTTTCTGTCCCACTTTTATTTGGTGGGCAGGTTTCACATCATATCTTGCAACTTCTCTTTGCCAAGGAAAGTTTTGGTGGAGCTTTAGGGTCTGAATCTCTCAGTCCTCACCCTTGATATGTATGGGAATGTTTTTAGAGATAAAAAAAAAAAAAAAATCGTTTTTCTGTCTCCCTAAATCCTGGCTTTCAAAATGATTCCTTTGTTGTGAACACAAGAAAGAAAGCTTCAAGCCTTAAATCAAATAAATGGCCGTTTTGTTTTTGGCCTTTGGTGCTTGGAGTGATCCTCAGAAGGACATCATCAGCAGAAGGCAAGGCCCCGTCCTGGAACTTCAGAATCAAAATCTTCTTTTTAATAAGATCCCCAGGTGATTCATATTCACAATATAGTTAAAGAATCACTAGTGTAGGAAAAGTTCCTCAACCCTTCCCTCAGGGATTCACTTTCATGATAGCAGACTAAAACATAACAAACTTTATGAGGGACAGGAAAGACACTAGTTTAACAAATTCAATAGTAAGTGTTTATTGCAGTCATCATTAGCAAATGTGTGCCTTTGTAAAAACCAAACCTTTGGGAAGAGTAAGCCTTTTCCCTGCCCCTAAAAACATAACTGGTTTATGTGATGGATTCTTAGACATTCTTGGCTTGCTTCTCCCTATATTCATTAGCACCTGCTTGAGGGGCAGCCAAACCCTGGCAATGCCATTGTCCTCCCACGATCTATCTAGGTCATCTTCATTCGTTCTGGTCAGGTGGGTGCTCTCACCCCACATTAAAGGTTAAGTTATTGAGGCTGAATGAAATTAACCAAACTCAGTCATGGTTATCTAGCTCCCAAAAGGCAGAGCTGGGGGCAAAGATGGTTCAGTGGAGTCTACACCTGTCTTTCCCAAACTCTTGAGGAGAGTGCCAGTAAAAGGTGTGCTTCTCTTATTTTAGATATGACCACCAAAGAAAATAAACACTTTGCCTTAAGGCCAAACCATTGAGTCTTGTGTGTAACCTGCAATGATTTTTGGGAGAATATGATTATCTTGTTAGGTATTGAACTTGAGAGTTAGAATTCTCCCCCATTTAATGATGATAATATGATAACTAAATAAGGATCTGGTTTTGCTGGAGGAAGCATTAATCATCCTGCAAAGAAATATACCTTTGATGCCTTTCTCCTGGAGCAGCCACTTACCTGACTGATGGGCAGCACAGCACATGTAAATCAAGACTTGCATCTGCCCTGGATGCTGCTCCATTCAGAGCACCAACCAAGAGAGTTTCTCAGGCACCATAGACCCTGTATTGCAAGTCAGACCACTTCTAAAGTCATCCAGCTATTTCCATGTCCTAAAATAACCAACATTAACATCTATAGGGTGCTCACTGTGAGTCATTGCTATATATCATGACATGATTTCACATTACTTGGAGGAAAAAGTAACATCTATTATCTTCTTTGAGATGAAGATGGTGAGGCTTAGGGAAGCTAAGTAGCCTGCCAAGGTTAACCAGTGGCAGAATCAGAGTCTCAAGTCTACATATTGGTTCTAAAGCTCATGGTCTTTATCACTATCATTCATCAATCTATTCTTCATACTTTTTAACTGGTCTAGATCACCTGTGAGGAGCCCTAGTGGTATAATGGTTAAGGGTGTGGCAGCTATCCAAAAGGTCAAAGGTACAAACCCACCAGAAGCTCCACAAGAGAAAAGACCTGGTTATCTGTTCCCATAAAGAGCACAGCCTGGGAAACCCTATAGAGGAGTTCTGCTCTGTCATATAGGGTTGCTATGAGTCAGAATAGACTTAATGGCAAACAACAACAACAGACTATTTGTGAGGCTGGATGGCAGGTCTCAGGGTGCAGCAGGCAATGATAGAACCATGAGGGTGAGAATATTTGGGAGGGAGCTAATAAGGAACCTAAGGGTAGGGAAGATGAGTTCCCAGACATCAAAGACAGTGACTGACAGGAAAGGCCTGCCCACCATGTTGACACAGTTGCAGGGGAAAGTTGTACTGGTGAGTAAGACTAAGCTAATATAAAGCTGAAGTTTCGCCCAGCCCTTGTCATTTCTCCTTCTCACACAATCCTCTAAGAAACAATAGTTTTCAATAGGTACTATAGGTGTGTCTTCAGCTTTTCTTGTAAAATTTTAAGAAAAAGCTCAACCATAGCTATTGTAGGTGCTGGGGATACTCTATTTCAGCACTGACCATGGAAATTTTTAATATAGGACTGCCTAGCAATCTGACAGTCAAATGTTCTGTTTTCAGCACAGCTTACACCTGAGGAAAGAGCTGATCCATGCAATTTTCTACATAGATGTGGAAAAATGAATACCTCTGAATTTTCAAACCATAGAAAGAAGATAAAGAGATTGATAAAGAGATTGCTTAACAGAAAGACTTACTCCCACAATTCACTTCTCAACATCCACCACTTGACCACCAGTTGGTGTAGTCTGCCAGCAACTCATCTCAATCACACTTCCTACCCACCCTAGCCCAAATAAGATGGAGGACTCAAATTGATGTCTTGTGATTGGCTGCTGCCGAGCACTTGCATCCATTCAGCTGGCCTAGAGAATGCAAACCTTGTGGCAGAAACTGGAAATTTTAATGAATATCAATTCCTCTGTGAAGATCCCTGGAGAATTCATTTTGTAGGATATTCATCTGAGCAAATCCCTAAGCACTGCCGTACTCATGATTAAATAGAATATAAGTCAAAATCTCAGCCTTTTCTTTTTAGGCTCATCTTATTCTGTGTGTGTATCTATGTGTGTGCATAATTTTAACCAGAAGTTAAGGTTGTGCTTATTATTCAGTACTGTCTAAAACAAGCATAAGAAATGGGAAATAGTTCTTCAGGTGCTATCTCAATTTAAAAATTAAAATGATTAATGTCTAGAACACAAACTCAATTACAGGGAGGTCATTGGGATAGTGATAAAAATATAGGAAGTGTGGAATTCCAGAAACATTCTGAAGGGTCTTATGACTGATTAAAGGTCCTATTAGTCCCAGGGAGATCTTACCAATGGCTTCTGGTTAAAAGCAAATCTGAGACTTTGGAGTGAGAGTTCTTAAAAGAATGGGAAAAATTCCACTAATACTTTGTAGAAATTGCCCTGAAAATGGGGATGTCCCTTCTCACATATGGTAGAATTATTACAGTCCTGGTACTTTCCACAAAAGTGCTTTCAGTCAAATTGTAAGAGCTTTTCTCTGTGGTTTATATTCTTTGTGGGCTCCCGTGTGTCTTCTACTTTTTAGCCTTCTGTGCTATGGCAAACCTAGAGTTCATGGTATCACAATTTCCCATGATGATATCATTTTGTCAAGAGTCCCTTTTCATTGTCAAGCATATCACTTCACCAGGAAATGAGAAGTACTTTCTGTATCCAACCAGACAAGGAAACATTTTACCTTCTATTTAATGGGGAACAAAGTTCACCATTACTCAATCCTTCAGCTGACCGTTTCATCACTAAGCATCAGAAATGCAGAGTTCTAGAAGATATGTGCACCAACTGTGCATTTTTATCTGCCTTCCCAAAGTAATGAAAAGGCTGCTGTGAGCATTGCAGTGGGGACATGAGGACTCTCAATCCTGTTTCCTGTTGCTAGCTCTCTACCTGACATTGATCTCACAGTAACACTCCTAAAAAGTGGTGAAGTAAATAATTTATTTACTAGGTCCAAAGATAGAATACAATTTTAGCAAATGCAGGTGATAAATGTTCACTACACATGAATCTGAAAATTCAGATTTAGAAGGTGGGTTCTATCCTAAAGGTGTGATAAGAGACTCACAGCCACTCCATACTTGGGATGCAGGTTCTGAGGTCCAGGTAATAAATAATAACATTCATAATATTCTAATATCTCTACCCTCTATGTCAGCCATTTTTAAAGATATAATCTGTGAATTAAAGCGAAGTTACATTTTAACCTCACAATTATGAAGTACTTATCATTATGCCATCAAGAAAAACCAACTGCTAGAAAAGGACATCATATTTGCTAAAGTAGAGGGTCAGCAAAAACAAGGGAAACCTTCAATGAGATAGATTGACCACAGCTACAACAATGTGCTCAAACACACCAATGACCATGAAGATGGTGTAATCTTTTTTACATGAGGTCTGTTGTACATGAGTCAGAGTCAACTGGATGGAACTAACAATAACAACAAAAAATCATCATTATCTGTGTTTTCTGACTAAAGAGTTGAAGTTCAAGAAGAGGTGGCCTCTCAGATTTCACCATTAAGATGTGGGACCCTAGAACTTAAACAGATGATGTTGGGCCCTGAGTAGATCCCCTAACACCAACTTTCACACACATTTCTTCTTGAGGGTTCTTTTCTGGCAGCAGAAACTTACCCACACAGGTCTAGAAGCACCTACAGAACTAAGACTCCTCAGTAGCAGCTGCCCATCAGTGTCTGACAGGAGTTGGTGCATAAATACATCAGCTTCTTCACCTTTGGTAGGAACAACCTTAAGGAGCTTGTTCTACTCTGCCATAGGTCTCCTGCAGGATTAAGCCCCAGTTGCCCACAGCAGTAATGTGTTAGATGACACATATTTTACTGGCTACCTTCCTTTCCTATCTCCTTTCTCTACCTCTCTTCTATTGTTCCTTGGACCAAATATCCTGCTTGCACTTGAATCCTTGCATGAGGGTCTGGTTCTGGAAGAATCTAAACTGAGCTATAGATATTTTGACCTGAACTCTGTATTTTCCTTTCACCTGATGCTTCTCCACCTGTGGTAGTTTTGAGTTTTCTGAAGAGATTAGCAAAGGCCATAAGAAGATACCCCTTTCAGGAAGTAGGCTGTCTTCATGCCTTGTGTAGTAGACAACAGGGAGAATGCCACCCCACAGCCACCTCATCCATGACCCCCAACAAAGATTAATATTATGACCTCCTTAGTGGTGGCCAAAGACTGCTCCTGGGAGGTACCTTCTAAGGGGGAGTTTATCATGTAAGGTGTTTATTAAGGATCAATGGGAACAATGCCTGACAGAAGGGAAGGAGGCAGGAGTGGGCAGTGGGAAAAGCTGAGCTACAAAACCATTTGTAAGCAGAGGCTTCCTGCACTAGCCAACCTCAGGAAGAGGGCAGAAGGAAAAAACTACAACACAGCTTTAGTTTGGTACTGGTGGTAAAGGGTTTAGAAACAATTGGAAGTAGGGAGAGGGTGAAAGTAAGCGTTATTGTCTGTAGCAAAAATGAAATATCACATTTAACCTTCAAAGGACAGTGAAGAAACACTACAAAATTGCAGACAAGGTTTTTGCTAAGAAGAGTCTCAGTGGATAGCACACTCTGGCTAATCCTGGAACTGTTGTTGGACCAGAGCTCAGCATAGCTGAGGCAAGAATGAGCATTTCAAACATGTAGTGTCATTTTGAGGAAATACAGTTGCTTGAGTATGCCACCTCCATAGTGGGAGCCACATGGGCCCTCTAGCAACAAGGTGTCAAGAACCACACAAGTGTAAGTAGTGTTACCAAGCACAGAAGCCTGGACAGATCCAGTGGCAGAGGCTTGGAAGATCCTGTGCAGGAATCTTCCCAAAGGCAAAGAAAGACTCACAGAAGCTCATCAGAAAAGCAGAAGCCTCAGGAGCCCTGCAGGCTCTCCAGGTAGCATAGTGGTAGCCAGAGGCCATGGTGGTGACAGTGCGTGACCAGAACCACGGTACACCTGCCCAGTGAATGTTTTTGTTATTTTTGTTATTAAGTTTCTCTGAATCAGTTCTGACTCATAGTGACATTATATATGATAGAATGAAACACTTCCTGGTCCTACACCATGTGCACAATCCTTACTATACTTGAACCCATTGTTGCAGCCACTGCGTCAATCCACCTTGTTGACAGTCTTCCCCTTTTTCACTGACCCTCTACCAAACATGATAACCTTGTCCGGGGACTGGTCACTTCTGACAGCATGACCAAAGTCAGTGAGATGAAATCTGGCTATTCTCTCTTGTAAGAAGCATTCTGGCTGCACATCTTCCAGAACAGATTTGTTCATTCTTCTGGAAATCCATGGTATTTTCAGTACTCTTTACTAACACCACAATTCAAAAGCATCAGCTCTTCTTCAGTCTTCATTCATTGTCCAACTTTCACATGCATGTTAGGCAACTGAAAATACCATGGTTTGAGTTAGGCACCTTAGTCTTCAAAGTGACATCTTTGCTCCTTAACACTTTAAAGAGGTCTTTTTGCAGCAGATTTCCCCAGTGCAATACAAAGTCTGATTTTTTTGACTGCTGCTTCCATGGGGATTGATTGTGATTCCAAGTAAAATGAAATCCCTGACAAGTTCAATTTTTTCTCCATTTATTGTGATGTTGCTTATTGGTCCAGTTGTGAGGCTTTTTGTTTTCATTATGTTGAGGTCTAACCCATACTGAAGGCTATAATCTTCGATCACCATCTGTAAGTGCTTCAAGTCTACTTCACTTTCAGCAATCAAGGTTGTGTCATCTGTATATCACAGGTTGTTAATGTTAATAGTAATGCTGCGTTCTTCTTCATATATTCCAGTTTCTCAGATTATTTGCTCAGCATACAGATTGAGTAAGTATGGTGAAAGGCTACAACCCTGATGTATACACTTCCTGATTTAAAACCATATAGTATCCCCTTGTTCTGTTCAAAGGACAGCATCTTGGTCTATGTACAGTTTCCTCATGAGCACAAGCAAGTGTTCTGGAATTCTCGTTCTCACTAGCTGTGGCACATAAGAACGGCCATGGCTAACTTGTGTAAGAGTAAGCAGCTTCCCTTTGAGAATCTGTTGTTATTGTTTATTGTTTGCTTTCTATAAATAAGTATAATGGTTTTAACTTTGCCAACACTTTATAAGTGTCTTGTGTATCTGCTTTGATCACACATGAAGATAGCACTCATGAAATTGTTGATAACAGTGAGTATACATGCCCTATTCCTAGCAGTCTTATGGTTGCCTGAAAGTTTGAGGCATAGCCTTTCTGCATGTACAATGTGGACAGACAGATAAGCATACATTTACTATGTGAGATACATTTCAAAAGCTTCTATTCTTTTCATTTCCTTTACTTAATGACAGTTTCAGTTAACTAAATTGCTGCCACAGCACACTAATGAGCCATCAATTGAAGTTTAAAAAGCACTTGCCTAGGATTTATTGTAACATCATTTTATCCTTCTTAAACCAGTGGTCACAGGTGAATTGTTAGTTTCTAAATCAAATCACATAGCACCAGTTCTGCTTTCATTCATCCATCCACCTATCCACACATCCACCCACCCATGCATCCATTCAATAAACATTAGTTAGTATATAGAAGTTGAACAGTTTTATGATCTGGATTCTCCGTTACAGAAACCAAAGCTGTCTCATCAACTTTCAGCTCTCAAGATTGAAAAGCTCAAATGATCAAACCAGGCAAAGAATCAGTAAATGATAGATGCAAGCCCTAGAAACATTCAACAGAAAAATTAAAAATGGTTCTAGAGCAGGTATCTTTGTGCATGAACACCCCTTTCCCCCCTCAAAAAAAAAAAAAAAAAAAATCTTCCTTCAGTCACAAAGACTGCAAACAAAATATGTAAAAAAGATAAGTGAAAACTGTGCCTTCATCCTTTTGAGATGTCACTATTGGTGGTCTCACACAGCATGCAAAGGAACAAGAGAATAAAGAAAATGGAAATTACAATACCATTCACAAAAATTTTCACTTCCTGCTTCTGAATTTGTTGAGAGTCTTGCTAACCATGACCACAGGCTGTTTAAAATTATAACATTTGCCTTATTTAATTTTCTTCTGCAGTTGTAAATACTAATTAAGTTAAACCATATAGACCCTGCATTTCAATACTTTCACTTCCTGAGGACCATAGGCAACTAAGAACAGCAAGAATTTAAGAATAGCTGGTTCTTTAAACCTGCACTGTGACACACATTTGAAAAAAAATAATAATAATAATTAATTAATTAGGTCTGATTTATTAAATCTTAGTGGTTTCTTTTTCATATCTAATTTCTTCTGGCCTATGGGGTTCTTGTTTGATTCTCTGTTTATACAAATATGTTGTAAACTTCTGGAGAACAAGAGACTTTCTCATTTTCTCCAAACCAAGATGTAGAAAAGTGTATGTTTATATTACTAATGACTAGAAATACTTGTGAGTAGAGCTCAGACATCCAGTGGCAATGACAAAAACAGTGTCTTGTTTAAGATTATTTTATGACTGTCTTAGGTTGGGTTCTCTAGAGAAGAAAATAAGTGAAGCTTATATATGTATGTATATGGGGAAAATGTATCCAAAAACAAATGGCTCATGTGTTGTAGAGGCTGGCAAGTCCCAAATCTGTGGGTCAGACATTGAACTGAAGGCTTCTCCTGACTGCAGGTCCTGATGAACCCAAGATCAAGATCAGATGGAAATCTGCTGACTCATAGGCTGCAAAGACTGACAATTCCCAGATCGTCAGGAAAGATGGCAGGCCACTAGCTAAATCCCAAAAAACTAGAGGTGTGATGATGTAGGATCCAGAGGGAGCAAAAAGCCACCAGAAAATTTTGCTAGAATGTGCATATATATTGGAAGCAGCCCACACCCCCCCTGAGGAAACACACTCTCAACTGATTGGCTCCTCATAGTATATTTCATCATGGAGGTGATTGCATTGTATCTGATCTCATCATATGTGATAACTACATCATAATTGCTAAACCACAGAGAATTATGGTCCAGCCAAGTTGACACACAACCTTAACTATCATAATCACAGAAACAGAATGTGATCATTGTAAAAATTAAAGAATATATCAAGTAAAATATCTAAATCCTCTTCCAACCCTCTGAAATCCCAAATTCTGGTTTCTCCATATTAACAACTTGACGTGTAGCCTACAGATTTTTTCTATGCACAGACTCAGGATTTATTTCTGCAAAAATGAAGGCAGATGACACATAATCTGCAACTATTTAACCCTTCATGTACAATGGATATCCTTCTATTTGATTTCATAAAGATTTATCTCATTCTTTGTAACAGGTACATAATATTCCTTAATAAAAATGGGATGTTGTTGATTTAATGATATATTTCTTGAGTTAAAATCTTGGGCATATTATAGGTAAATTACACATGAATACATGCACACTTGCACACATGATACCAAGAACCTGAAAACACTACTGCTGAGAATTTTCTTTTTTTCCCAGGTTTATGATAACTTCTTCATCTTACTGGGGAAGACAGTGGGAGTGTTTAGATGTAGAATTTTCACCTTCCGTGCTAGAACCCTGAATTTGATTCCTGGCCAATGCACCTCATGTGCAGCCACCACCCATCTCTCAGTGAAGGCTTACATGTTACTGTGATACTGAACAGTGTCAACCGAGCTTCTAAAACTTAGATGGACTGGGAAGAATGGCCTATTGATCTACTACCTAAAATCAGCTAGTGAAAACTCTATGAATCACAATGGTCCAATCCTGTTGTACAGGAGGTCACCATGAGTTAGGAGCCAACTCCATGAGAGTTAACAACAAACAATAGCCTTGGAGAAAGAGGAGAAAATTATAACAGGAAATGGGTCAAGATTCAGGACAAAACATTTGAGTTGTGACCATAAAGACTGGGTATCTGAGACAGTCTCTCAACATCTCTCATCATCATTTTAACAGTACAAAATGAGCTCCTACATGTGAAAAGCATTTGTGAACCACCAAGTCTGATGAAAATATTTGCTGTTATCATAACAGCTCTTTATTTGTGAAGAAGCAAGTCATTTTGGTGAGAGAGAAGTGAAGCACCTGAAGAAAGAACATGAAAATATCTGTATTTCTAAATTTAACATGTTAAAAAGGAGGGAAAATTTGGGTGAAGGGAAAGACAATATACAATAAGGGTGAGTTCAAGACAAAATGATCAAGACAAAGGGAGACACTTGGAGGAGCACAAGTGTTAAAGGCAACAGAAGAATAAATACTACTACATACACAATCCTGCTAGTAATAATAATAATCTGCAAGTGGATGCATAGATACACATACAAGCTGAAAGGTAGAGGAAGGCGAATGTGACCACACCTATGAATATATATAAATTTGATGGAGGATATTTCCACTTATGTATTTATATGAGCTGCAAATTTATCCATGAATATAGTAGAGCATGCAAAGGGCAAAGTTATGAAAACTTCATAGCCATAACCAAATACCTTGAAGGAATAGGTCAATAGGCCTAGGGGCTCAGGACCATAGTCGCAGGGACATCAAGGTCAATTAGCACAAAATAGCCCACATTTTCCGACTTTAGTGAATAACATCTAGGGTCTTAAAAAGTTTGTGATTAGCTATCTAAGGTGCAACTATTGGTCTCTTTCCATTCCGAGCAAAGAAGATTGAAGAAAACCAAAGACACAGGGAAATAATTAGTGCAAAAGACTAACAGAATATGCAAACTTCATGCCTCTATGACCCTGAGACGAGAAGAACTAGATGGTGCCCAGCTACCATAACTGACTGCTCTGAAAGGGATCACAATACAAAGGTCTGGATATGGTGGGAGAAAAATGTGGAAAAACACTCAAAATCATTTAAAAAAAAAAAAAATCAGACAATAATCTCATAGAAACTGGTGGAACCCCAGAGATTATTGCCTTTAGTCACCTTTCAAGACTGCAACTGAACCCATCCTTGTGGCTCAACTTTCAGCCAAACAACAGACAGGCCTATAAGGTGAACAATAACACTAGGGAGATATGCACTTTTTAGAACAACCAACCATAGGAGATCAGAAGGGCAGTATATACCCAGAGACAAAGTTCAGAAAGCAGTACGAGATAGGAAAGAAGGATGAATAGAAATGGAAAACACAATGAGGAACTGGCATGAGTAATATTATGTTGTTGGGATTGCAATCAATTAATTTGCGTGAAACAAAATTTATATGAATTGTTGGATGGAAGACTGACTTTCTCTGTAAACTCTGTAAACTTCCCCTTTTACCCAAATCATAATAAAAGTTTAAAATAAAAGGGAGGTTAAAAAAAAAAAAGAAGAAGAAGAAGAAAAGAAAAAGGAACAGGGATGAAATGATAAATCTGTCATTAGAACGTGAGTTGTTCCTCTCATGTCTCAGTGAAATGTTCTATAACTATAAGGATTTTAGAGCCTGTGTCAGGTCTGAAATACTGAGTTACCCTCTACTACCAGGTGTTCCTCATCACTAGCACCTACTCGGCACTTTATTTTAAAGACTTACAAGCATGAATTTACTAGATTTTATTTTTAAAGGGAACACCTAACTGTCAAGATTTTGGAAGGACTAGACCTATTGATACTATGATGAACATTATATAACACATATATCATAAGTTTTCATATGATATAAAGTAATCCACCCAAAGACAGCAGCATGTATTTGAATTCTTTAGCCTAACAGGGACACCTATGGGATGATTTAGTAACTGACTGTTAAAGAAACAATTGCAAAATAAGTTTGTGTTTCTTGAAAGAAGAGTCTGGCAATCTCTTTCCAAGAGTTTGCAGCCACTGAAAACCCTGTGAAGCATAGTTGTACTTTGACTCACATTGAGTTGCCATGAGTCAGTCAACTAGATACAACTCATTGGTTGTAGGTTGCTTGGTTATATGGGCCTACTAGTAAAGACAGTTCCCCAGACAGTTGCCCAGAACTCTCCTCTGCGCTCACCATCCCTGGTTGTATTACTACCTCAGGCTTATGCTGTTACTCAGGCTCTCCCATCTCCCTTGCTTCTGCCTCTGCCTCCATCTTGCACCTGCCATCTGAATCCAAGCCCACCTCCTGTCTACCTCCAAGATGCACTTTGAATGCATTCCCTTTTCCTCATCTCCATTGCCTTCCTCTCTTACAACTATGATGTTTCAGGCACACTCTGCCCCAGCCAACTATACTTCACACAGTTGAGGTGTATGTGTGTGTAGGGGGGTGCTTTCAAACATAAACCAGGTCCTGCAAGGCCCTCCTTAAGAGCCTCCATTCAGAATTAACCCCAAACTCCCCATCTTGGCCTATGAAGGGCTGCTGACTTTCCGACTGTCCCTTTGCCTCCACTCACGGTGCTCCAGCCACAGGGCCTGCTTTGGCTTCTAAGCCGAAGTCTTTCCTACCTGGACCCTTCACATCTGCTGCTCCCTCTCCTGAAGTTCTTCTTCCCATTTGCCTGGCCTACTATTTCCATAGCCTCAGGGAGATCTTCCTTTAAATAACCCCCCACACACACATACACATGCTCATCCAAGCACACATCCCAATTTGTGATTATTTTTCTGTTTATTCACTTGCTTAGTTTCTGAAATCCACCCACCCCAGGGCTATAAGGTTCTAGAAGTCCCAGGCTGTGTTTACCTCCATTATCTCTCCATCCTGAGCTCCTGACACAACACTTGAGTTAGGAGGTGATCATACCAAAACTAAACCCACTGCCTTCAAGGGGATTCCTGCTCATAGTGACTCTATGGGACATATTAGAACTGCCCAGATGGTTTCCAAGGTTGTTAATCTTTACAGAAGCAGACTGCCTCATCTTTCTCCCACAGAGTGGCTGTGGGGTTCCAACCTCTGCCCTTTGGGTTAGCAGCCAAGGGTTTAACCACTGTACCACAAGTTTTCCTAAAAGGTACTTAAAGCTTTAAATCAGGACTTAGAACCAGGTCATTCCAGTTCTGCTCCCTGCTGATAATTTGCATTTCCACCCCAAATATACTAAATCAGAAGCTACACTTTAACAGATGCCCTGGTGGATTTAAATAAAAAATATACTCTGAGGTCTCCTTTAAACCAAACAAGGGGCAATCTACATCCGTAGTGATACTGCCTCAGAAACCCAAGGAGGGGTCACTATGAGTCGGGTCCGACTCGACGGCACATAACAACAACAAGAACTAAACAATTCTTCCTTGAACATCATTCTCTTTTAAGAGCTATCTACAAGAGCTATTAGAAAAATTACATAGGAACCTTAAGGGCAGTGAGTTTATTAATGGGAGAGGAGTCACTTAGAAAAGGAGGTTGAGAATGGCTATACAACTCGAAGAATGTAATCAATGTCACTGAATTGTACTTGTAGAAATTGTTGAATGGGTGAATGTACTGCTGTATATATTCTCAACAACAAAAATTTAATAAATAAATAAATAAGTGTATGTTTTATATCCAGTTCCGTGCAGGAATCTCAAAGCTAAACACAATTTCCTCACCAGCCTTATCATTGCCAATCCATATTGCTTTTAAATCAGACACATAGATTAAGTACTTGATCTAAAGTTCTTATTGTTTCTACATTAATTCGCCATATGTATTTATAAATGTGATAGAAAGAAGAAGAGTTTGCCAACAGAAAAAAAAAATTTTTCCTTCACTTTTATCTGTCTTACAAAGGAAAAGAGTCTTTTCCAGAATGAGTACCTCATTTAAATTTCTGCCAAGGGAAACATGATCTTATCACTAGTTATCAATGTGTATTACAAATAGAATAACAGTAGAGAAATGCCTCTCACCTTTCAGATTTTAGGGTCGCCAAAAATAAAATGAAGGGAAAGAGATGAAGGGCACCAACTGCATTTCCTATAGCAAGGGAGTTAATTTTGGTGCTGTCTGTGAGCTCCATTTCATTATTCCTGTTAATTTTCTTTTCTCTTGCATCTGGCAGGAAGTGCTGGTTCAGGACAAGGTCAAGCTTTGCCAAAGAAAATTCCCATTCCCAGGTGCCATCACCAGGGTCTCAGATCTTTCAAAGAAGGAAAACCCAAATCCTATCTGAAACAACCCAAAGAGGAATTTCTCTGTTATTTTCTCTTCTCTTTCAGTCTATTTTGTTTCTGAAGTGCATATTAGGATCAATGAAGAGGCTTAGAAGATGTTTTGGAGAGGGTCAGTCCAGTCCATTTCCCTTTTAAATGGGAGGCTCTGTGAAGCATTTCTGGTGAGCTCAGCATAGAAGTGGGGCTTCCCTCTGAGAGAATATTTAGAAGGGTGGGGTTTCCGGTGCCAAGCCTAGCTGTGGCTTCCACTGTGCTCAGGCCGATTTAAACTTCTTGGAAAACGACAGGGGCCTCATTGCAAACTGATAATCACAGGGAAGTCCCTGTCTCAGGAAAACATGGCTCAAGAGGGAAGATGGCTAAACTAACAATATGGGGGGTGGGACAGCTGGCAGGACTCCCAGACTGCCGTCCTTCTGCCGCCCCCATTTTTTTCCTGGTAAAATGAATTGGCTCAGGCCTCTCAAACTTTTATGTGCATGTGAGTCACCTGGGGGTTCTGTTAAAATGCAGATTCTGACTCGGGAGGTCCAGGTAGGACCCAGAGCCTTGTTTCTAATGAGCTCACAGGTGCTGCTTATATTGCTGGTCCCTGGACCACACTTTGTGTGCAAGGTCCTAGATAATGTTTGTTTTTTTCAAAGTGGAAAGAAAGTTGAATAATTGGGAAAGAGCATCAAGCAACAGAACCACAGTGTCGCATCGACAGGAATTAGGGGAAAGGAAGCTCGAGGCTCACGCTTCGCCCTCCTCCACCTCAGAGAACCGGAGGAAGGCCTGCATACAGGGTCTGAGGTGCGGAAAGCAATTACTGTCATTTTTTCATTAACTTAGAAGACCTTCATCCTCCAAGCACTGACTCAAAACACCACGGTCTTGGCCTCACCAACTGAAATTCGAATTTCGACTATTCCTTTCCCTTCACATCCTGCCTCCACACCAGCCTTCAGGGCTACACTCCTTTGGAACACTGCCTGGCACCACACTGGGTTGACCAGGAAATTCTGAATCCTTGGATTGGAAGGGTGAACCTGGCTGGGCAAGTATTCTAAGGGTGGGGTATGGTGGGGATGTGCCAAAGACCTGCAAACTGATAGATCTGCAGTTTTCATTCTATGAAATTCCATCTCCCCATTTTCTTGCAAGTGAAGGACAGACTGCAAAATAAACAAGTCTTTTAGGTCTGGCTACTTAACCTGTGGCAAACAGACCAGCAGCATCACCTGAGAGGTTGCTAGTAAAACAAAATCCCAGACCCCTCCCCAGGCCTGCTGAATCAGAATATGGATTTTAGTGAGGTGCACAGGGGATTCCTATGCACACAAAAGCCTGAGATACGGTCCTAAACCTAGTTAACTTACCCCAATCTAAGTTGGGCAATTAACATTGTGAAATTGCCTCAAAAACCCAAGGAGGGGTCACTATGAGTCAGATCCCATGGCAGTGTTGGTTTCTGGTTTGGAAGTGGATCTTTCTTGCTATAATATGGTACCCTTCACTCCTCTCGCTGAAGCTCTGTTTTTTCATGGAGTTCCACAACTCCTCTTCTGGGATTGATTATTTTTAGAAGTAAAATTGGCAAAGAGCTAGTACAGGCAGTTTTTTCACAAACACTGTAGAGCCAAGAGCCAGGCATTGTTCCCCATGTCCAGAGCAAGATTCTCAACACTGTCAACTGCCACCACTTCTCTGCCACCTAATTCTTTCTTTCCTTCCTAAAGCCAGAATCCTCTAATATCATTTGATGGAAAAACTTCTACCATAGAGAGAAAGTGTAGTGCCTAAGTCACTTGACTGCTAACCGGAAGGCTGGCAGTTCAAACCCACTAGCCACTCCTCGGAAGGTTGGGCAATCTACTTTCATAGTGAAACTGCATTGGAAACCCAAGGAGGGGTCGCTATGAGTCGGGTCTGACTCAACAGCACATAACAACAACAACATAGAGAGATGACAAATGGTGGTGGGACATGAACTGTTCTACTGACATCAGACTGACTACTTCAGAGAATTAAGCCCTTGGTTATCCTATTAATTCTGGATCCAAATGCAAAACTGAAAGTGCATTGGAGATGTGCCTGCCAGTAAATAGATTAATTTTGGACTGTTAAATGTAGAGTCTCCATTGAAATGAGATTTTGACACTTGGAGGTTCCTGAGTTATGGGTTGGAAGGAGTCTTGAAGCCATGTAGAGACTGGAATCTGCAACAGAAAAAGGAAGTAAAAGAAGAAAACAGTAGGATTTAATTTCCATAAGCACACATCTTTGTCTATTTCTATCACTGCTGAATTCCCACCATCTGAATATAGGATGGATCCCTATCATCTCAATGTAGTAAGTGCTCACTATCTGCTGAGTAGATCAAGAATATATGAACTCAAAAAAAAAATAAATAAATAAATAATAGAGCATATGAACTCCCCTTTATTCTCTATGCTTAACATAAGAGTGTATTATGTATAGTTTCCTTATCTTTACAAAGAGCCTCACTTAGAGATAGCAGCAAGAAGCAAATGCCTCTTTATTAGCATATAAAAGATTCAACACTCAGGCCAAGTTAACCTCTTACTAATCTCACATGTGCTTCATGCTTTCATATTTATTGACCATATATTTGTTTATCCAAATAAGTAACCAGTATCTTAAAGATCTAATCTTATTAATTATCTGCCTTAATTAATTAATTAATAAGCTTCTTAATTATCTGCCTGTTTAAAGTAATGGATTCCTATGAAAAAATGTCTGATTCTTCAGGAAGTCCATGGCTGACTCACCACTCCAACTCTTTATAAAGTTTACTGAGATCTCTTCCATCCCCAAAAACAACATCCAAATGTGTAAAATAGCTCCCAGGGCCACAAATGTAGATGCATCTAATTTAGGCAGCCCTCAGAGGAAGGAGTTTATTTCCACTCACACTGGCATGTTATTATTGCTACTAAAAGTTGTCATTTTTTTTTTTTTATTTTTATCTCTTCCAATAATTTTAATTGCCTGTTATAATAGTTCCACATACCAGAAATGTGCTAAAACTCAAGAATTGTGGACAGAATGTCAACTATATACGATAAATATTTGTCAGACCCTAGACTTAACTGGGAGGAGCAGTTAGTTGCCTTCTACTCAGAGCAACAGAAGGAAGTGGGTCAGTAACTCCTGCTGAACCCAAACTGTGAGAAAGTATGTACAAGATGACCAATGCATAGCTAAAAGACAACTTTCCTCACAACACAAGAATCAAATTATACTTGCATAGAGAAAGAGGTAAAAAAAATCATCTTAAACTCTCCACTCCTACCCCTCCCCACAGTCTTTCTCCTTTCTCTGCACAGTGTGCCATGACCATGTTCGTAAGTCATTACTGTAGCTGGCATGAATATGCCTTCTCTTACTCCCTCAACTCAAGGAAAAGAACACTCTATCCTGATATAGGTAAGAAAAATAATATTGCTTTATTTTTAAGGAGTCAAATCCTCTGTTACTTTAGATGCTGGCTTTGCTGATCTCCCTTCAACTACAGATAACTAAGTGAATATTTGTAAAAGTTATTCTTGCAAAGTTTCCATGACATGAGATCTAATGTTATTACATATTTTACCATAAAATAATGGAAAACAATGTAATAATGGTGATATAAAATGATACAATTACACTGTATATACTGTAGCAAAGTATTGTGGTTGTTGTTTTGTGCCATTGCATCGGACCCAACTCATAGTGACCCCTCCTTGGGTTTCCGAGGCAGTATCACTGTGGAAGTAGATTGCCCCATCTTCCTTCCAAGGAGTGGCTGGTGGGTCTAAACTGCCAGCCTTCTGGATAACAGTCAAGTGCCCTAGGCATGGAAGATATAAATCTACCAGCCAAACACCAAACCAAACTCACTGGTCACTGGTAGAGACCCCCATTTATTTTCAAGGGTGTAAATCTTCATGGAAGCAGACTGCCTAATCTTTCTTCTGCAGAACAACTGGTGGGTTTGGAGCATCACCTTTCTGGTTAGTAGCCACATGCCTTAACCACTATACTACCAGAGCTCCTTCTACCTAAACATAGCCAGGAATATTAACAGTGTGTTCATTTATTATGATTATTCCTCATATTTTCCGTAAATCTTGCACAGGACATGCATATGGTATTCAAGATGTATTTTGTATTGAACTTACCATGTTGTATCTTGCTTACCTCCCACACTTTTTAACACCATATTCTTGTGTTTTTTGCAGAAGTCTGGGATGCACTAAATTTTTTTCTTCATTCTTTCACATAAATCTCCTATGAGGTTTTCATAACTAATTACATTTTCACTTGCTTTCTCTATAAAAACTAGTGTTTTGATCATCACATAACTATGGGGGGAGGAACACACTGCCATTAAGTTGATTCTGACTCATAGCGCCCCCGATTGGGTTTCCGAGGTGGTGAATCTTTACAGAAGTAGATTGCCCAGTCTTCCTTTCACCGAGTGGCTGATGGGTTTGAACTGCCAACCTTCTGTTAGCAGTCAAATGCCTTAGACACTGTGCCACCAGAGCTCTTTAGAACTATAAAAGGCAACTTAAAGAATTGATGGTATGATTTTTTTAAGACTAAGTTTTGGAAACAACAATAACCCATCAACAGAAAGTGAAATGTAGATTGCAACCTTTGGCACAAGGTTATGGTTTTCCTTTAATAGAGATTTGAGTGTCATCCTGAGAACTACCCCCTATGAATATGGACGATGTGGACATCTCATTTCTACCAACTCAAAAGCTTGTTTGAAAGTAAAATATATATTTTTACACGACTTTGCTAAATCACCTTTCCATCTCCTCTGCCCTAATCTCACCTGCAGACCTGCCTGGCAATGCCCTAAATAGGGCCTCCAAAGACCTCTGTCCTGAGGAAGGAAAACGAACCCCAGACCGCTCCAACTGGCAATTCTTGCAAGAGCTTTCCTGCCTGTATATACTCTACTTGGGCATGTTAATCAAGGGGCTCTGGTGGTGCGGTGCCTAAGGCACTTGACTGATAACCAGAAGGTTGATGGTTCAAATCCACCAACCGCTCCCTTGAAGGAAGATAGGGCAATATACTTCCCTAAAGACTTACCAGCCATTTCTCGGAAGGAATGTTGGCCAATCTACTTCCTTAGTGATGACGCCTCGGAAACTCAGTGGGGGCCGCTATGAGTCAGAGTCCACTGATGGCAGTGAGTTTGGCTTGGTTTGTGGTCGGAATATTTATTAGTCAGAATGGGGCTTTCTACCCCCCCCCCATGGTATTGTATAGGTTATCACTTAAGAAGATTGGGTTGCTCTGCTTATCGTTGTTCACTTCACCACCAGCTAGTTTCAGATGACAAAAAAAAAAAAAAAAAAAGTTCCAGAGAGAAGTTTTGCTCCAGCGTGCGGTATCAGAAAGAACAGAGGAGGCCGGATTTGAACCAGGACGTAAGTCCCCTTTGCAAAGGCTGGTAGCAACAAAGAGGGTGAAAACACCCTACTCAACCCAAGCACAGTTGTGGGTTAACCAGGGCTGGTTTACTAAGGAACGAGGCAGTACCGAAGGGAGGAAGAGCAGGAGAAAGCTGGCAAAGAAAAGCTTTATGGGGTTCTTTCCTAGGTGAGGTTAAAAATAATGGGTTTTGGTAGAAGGTCTGTTTTTTGCCGAGTGACTGGCGAACTTTTTCCTGGAGAGAAGCTCCCGGAGCAATTTACAGCATTCCAGCCTGAGGCATTCGTGCCAGACACTCTGAATAAACCTTTAGAAACCAGCGGTGCAGGGAATGGGGGGAGGGGGCGGTGTAACGCCTCCCAAATCCGCCCTGCTGAGGAAGGAAAGTGAGCCTCAGGCTGTTTCTAAGTCCCCTCGCTGGCCGGGACTGATTTGACAGGCTCTACCGCAGCCCTGTGTGCCTTTTTTCGGCGCAGAAGAACAGTTTGGGATTGCGCAGAAAAACCAGCGGCTCCAAAGAAATGCCAAGACCCCTCAAGTCGAATCGGAAAACCGGGAAGAAGGTGCTAGTGCTGGAGCTGCAGGGATTAGGAGCGGGGTAAATAGGGGCAAAGGTTGTGCCGAGAGCCGCGCAGCCTACAGGGGGCGCGTTGTCACTGTTGAAGCCGGCGCTGAACACTCTGCTGTGCACCGAAATCCGAAGAGCACAGGGGTGCAGGACTAGGGGAAGTCGAAAGCTTCGCAGGATGGAAGGCAGTGCCCTTCCCGGGACCGACTTCCTTTCCCTGCCCCAGCTGATTCCTTTGCTCGTGGAATTATTTCAAGAATCATATTTTAAATCAGGAGTAAAAAGATAAGGGGAAGGGGGAACTCAAAAACTTGCAAACATTCACATACTCCTAGAGACTAGATTAACCAGGGTATTCTTCCAAAGTTTTCAATTCCAGATACACCAGAAAGCTGCCTGTGGTTGTTTCGCGTCTTGGTTTGTTGTTTTGACATTTATTTTCTATGAGAAGCGTCCAGTGATTGTGTTAGAGGCATTATTGTTCTTAGCTGCCATCGAGTCCATTTTCTATTCACAGGGGCACAGGCAGTATGTTTTGAGGTGTGCATGCGTAACTATGCGTGAATGTGCCTGTATGTGTAGCTGCGTTTCTATCCCGGACTACACAGAAAACTTTGAAAAACAGGTGACTTTCTTTTGGGTTCCACTGGGCATCCCCTTTTACTAAGCCCTCTGGAGAACAGTGAAGTTATCTCCACCCGACGACGCTTCTACATCCACTACTCGCGCATACACCCCATACAGACTTGTGCGAAGCATCCGCGCCTCTGCCCTCCTGGAAACCTTCAGCACTTTGGGGCCCCGGCCCACGGCGTCAAAGAGGCAGACTTTGGCTTTGGGGGATTTTGCTCTGGCACTCGCTCAGCGGATTAATGCCTCCGCTATGAATTGGTCAAACCACCAGCGTTTCCGCAGTTAAGAACGCTGCTGGTGGCTGTATTTTAGGTCCAAAGCCATGCAGGCCAGGAAGCCAGGGGTTGTGGCCTGGGCTAGAAGGAGGAGAGTTTCCCCTGCATCTGCGGCTCCCAACTGGCTTCCCTTGCAGCCTGCTCCACACCAAGTACTGCCTCTCTCAATGCTCAGTAACCTGTTCATTACCTCTGTCCTCCACCACCTTCCATCCCAGCTCAGGGCAGGTGGGCCGTGGGTCAGACGCCCATTGTTTTCGAGGGGGAAAGGGTTGCATCCCTAGGCCCAGCCAGAATTTCATAACCAAGGACTTCCATGTCTAGACACCTGTAACATCAACCACCACTACCACCCCATGCAGGACTGAAGGAAATTTCGGACCCAGGAGCTGGAGGAGCAATAAAAGAGAATTATAAAACTCCCTCTGGAGTGCTGAAAGGACAGAGACCCTCCTGAAGTCAATCTCATAGGTCCCATTATTGATTTTCTTACGCTTACCCCCCCCCCACACACACACCTCCTGTTTGTTTTAGTTACGAAATGCTGTGGGCACCTCAGTTTTAACTGAAAAGTAACCTTGAATCACGCCGGCCTGAATGTCAGAGACAAATCGCAGCCTCCTAACCGTCGGCCACATCTGGCAGAGCTCCCACCTTCAGGCTGCGGCTCCGTGCGTCGCTAGGGGCCCTGTTTGGAAAAGGCCGAAAGCCGAAGTGGCCAGACAATGAGTGTGGTGAGCTCCTGCCGAGGCCACAGTGGGTCTCAGCTGTAACCGGGAGGGGCTTCCCAGGAGCTGCGGCCGCCAAGGTAAATGTATATGCACAGTTTTCCTAAATGAGACACAGCTTTTGCAATTGGCTGTGCCACCATTTGATGCTTTCACCGGGAAGGAGAAACGAGAGCGAAGAAATCTAGGATAACTAAATCCAGCTTTTATCCTGCTCTCCAGAAGGGAGTGGGGGGTGGGGGCAGAGGCAGCCTGAGCCCTCAGAAGCGTAATTTCGGGAGCGCGGCACCGGGTGCCCCGTGGGGCTAGAGCTCCAGGCTGCTCCCGAATGTCCTCCTTCCGGATCACTTCCCAGTTCCAGAAGTCCCCAAAGGGCCCGGGAGGAAATGGGGGCGACCAGGGAGATCCGCAGGCGTGCTGACAGCCGCGCTCCCCTCGGCAAACCGCGCGCGGGGCAGGTGCTGCCGCCGGAGGGCTCCTCTCACCTAGGTGTGAGCTGATTATTCAAATGGGCTGCAGGGGTCTAGGGATTGGAGGCCGCCCGGGCGCGCCGCGCTATATCACTTGGCGCCCACGTCACTGCGGCACTTGTCCGCTCCGCGGGCCGCACCTCCTCCTTCTCCGCCTGCCCCGCCCGCGCGCGCTTCCCGCCGTCTCCGGGCAGCTGGGCGGCACTGCCCACTCGGCCTCCACCCGGCAGCCGGCGAGCGCGGCAGCAGCGGCGAAGGGCGCTCCCTCCCAGCAGCTGGGCTCCGCACGGCCTCCGCCCCTGCGAGGCCCCCTCCTCCCGCCCACATCCAACTACCGCCTCTGGCCGGGAAGAGAGGGAGTGGAACCACCGGCAGGGAACTTGAGGAGGGAGGGACAGTGTCGAGCTTTTTTTTTTTTTTTTTTTAAGAGGGTGGGGGTGAGGGGGACTGCTTGGTCGTTTGTTGTGGCTGTTAAATTTTAAACTGCCATGCACTCGGCTTCCAGTATGCTGGGAGCGGTGAAGATGGAAGGGCACGAGCCGTCAGACTGGAGCAGCTACTATGCCGAGCCCGAGGTAGGCACTAGCCTCGTCCATCGGGCAGCGGGGCGGTGGCGTGTGCACCTTCCCCAACCTCAGAACAGCTTCCCCGCCTGCCCCTGCTCCCGCCCCCAGCCTCTCCGGGCACCCTCCTTTGCCTCCCTCGTTCGACTCAAATGGGTCTCTTTTTTATACGACACACTGTTAGCCTTGAGATAATATTAACTTTGTGATCAAATATTGACTTGCGGCGCCTCCAAATCCTCTTCGTGGCCGAGCCACACACTATTCTAACAGAGTTCTGTTTGGCAGTGCGCGGCTGGGGAGGGGTTGGGAGGTCGGTCGGCTGGGGGTGGGGAGCTGAGTAGAGAAGGTGGGTAGAAGTTGGGGAATGAGATGAAGGCGAAGAGGCAAAGAGTTGGGAACAAAAAGAAGAAAAAGTTTGTGTCTGCAAAGCCCATCCGCATAACGTTCAGCTCGCTGTCTCTTCCCTACCCCCATCCAGTGCCTCGGCTGGCTCCAGAGTACGAGCAAGTTCTGTGTTTCTGTTCCTCCAGGTCAAGTAGGGGGTCCCGGGAAGAAGGTCCAGCTGAGAGGAGCTTGGGAAAGTCTCCGCTCCAAGGTGCCCCTTGAGCCCTGAGCGGTGTCCCGCAGGTTGCTCACTAGGGCCGGTTTGCCAGCTCTGTCTGCTAGCTGAAGAGCTTGACAGGCTCTGGGGCAAGGAGAAATCTGAGGTGTTTGGCTTGAGGGTGCTCCAGAGGACCCCTCTTGTAGAATCTGGGCGAGGCGCTGAAGGGCTAGGAATGGGACGCCAGCTCAGGGCAGTAGCTGGTTCGCCACCTCCCCAAGGGTAATCCCGGCACACTCTAAGGGAACTGACTCGGTATCCTGGACCGCGGCCCAACAGAGTGAAGGCTTTCCGGAGGCCTCCCCAAGTCAGGGTCCTGCGCTGGCGGGCGGGTGGGAGGTCATGTCAGTCTGGAGCTGCGGTGCTAACTTGTGCGCCTCCCTTCCGGCTCTATCCGCAGGGCTACTCCTCGGTGAGCAACATGAACGCCGGCCTAGGGATGAACGGCATGAACACGTACATGAGTATGTCGGCGGCCGCCATGGGCAGCGGCTCAGGCAACATGAGCGCCGGTTCCATGAACATGTCGTCGTACGTAGGCGCAGGCATGAGCCCGTCCCTGGCGGGCATGTCCCCTGGCGCGGGCGCCATGGCAGGCATGGGCGGTTCGGCCGGGGCGGCCGGCGTGGCGGGTATGGGGCCGCACCTGAGTCCGAGCCTGAGCCCGCTCGGGGGCCAAGCGGCCGGGGCCATGGGCGGCCTAGCCCCTTATGCCAATATGAACTCCATGAGCCCTATGTATGGGCAGGCTGGCCTGAGTCGCGCTCGCGACCCCAAGACATACCGGCGCAGCTACACGCACGCCAAACCACCCTACTCATACATCTCGCTCATCACTATGGCCATTCAGCAAAGCCCCAACAAGATGCTGACTCTGAGCGAGATCTACCAGTGGATCATGGATCTCTTCCCTTTCTACCGGCAGAACCAGCAACGCTGGCAGAACTCTATCCGCCACTCTCTCTCCTTCAACGACTGTTTCCTCAAAGTGCCGCGCTCACCCGACAAACCTGGCAAGGGCTCCTTCTGGACCCTACACCCCGATTCGGGCAACATGTTCGAGAACGGCTGCTACCTGCGGCGCCAGAAGCGCTTCAAGTGCGAGAAGCAGCTGGCTCTGAAGGAGGCCGCTGGCACCTCCGGCGGAAACAAAAAGGCAATTGCTGGGGCCCAGGCCTCGCAGGCTCAGCTGGGGGAGACCGCTGGGCCAGCCTCTGAGACTCCGGCGGGCACCGAGTCGCCCCACTCGAGCTCCTCTCCTTGCCAGGAGCACAAGCGAGGGTCCCTGGGGGACCTAAAGGGGACATCGGCCGCAACGCTGAGCCCCCCGGAGCCAGCGCCCTCGCCAGGGCAGCAGCAACAGGCCGCAGCTCACCTGCTGGGCCCGCCTCACCATCCAGGCCTGCCCCCGGAGGCCCATCTCAAGCCGGAACACCACTACGCCTTCAACCATCCCTTCTCCATCAACAATCTCATGTCCTCAGAGCAACAACACCACCACAGCCACCACCACCACCAACCCCACAAAATGGACCTCAAAGCCTATGAACAGGTGATGCACTACTCCGGCTACGGTTCTCCTATGCCCGGCAGTCTGGCCATGGGCCCGGTCACGAACAAAGCTGGCCTGGACGCTTCACCCCTGGCCGCAGACACCTCCTATTACCAGGGAGTGTACTCACGGCCCATTATGAACTCTTCTTAAGAAGAAGGGCTGCAGGCCTGGCTGGCTATGGCAGCCAGGGGCAAGGACATAAAGAGAGCAAAAGTGAGGTTGAGACTTCGGGAAGGAAGTGTTGGAGAGATGGGTATGGGTGGGAAGAAATCCAGTAAACTCCCTATCCCCAGTACCGAAATCTCTCCACCCTCTGCAGCCCTTCCCTCACAAAGATGGGTCACATGGACACCTATCATTCTATATAAGGGGAGAAAGGAGAAACAAACAAACAAACAAAAATAATAATAATAATAATAATAAGCCCTCCAGTTTCCACTACTGGGTAGACTCCTGCTTCTTTAAGCACCTGCAGATTCTGACTTTTGTTGTTGTTGTTGTTCTCCATTGATGTGATTGCAGGGAAGTCTTATTTAAAAAAAAAAAAAAATGTGTGAGTGACTCAGTGTAAAACCATGTAGTTTTAACAGAACCAGAAAGTTGTACTATTGTTTTAAAAGAGAAAAAAAAAATGATGTAAGGGTCTGTTGTAAATGAATAAGAAAAAGGAAAAAGTACATTCCCATTCTTGACACGGTGAAATCCAGGTCTAGGGTCTGATTAATTTATGGTTTCTGTGTGCTTTATTTATGGCTAATAAATGTGTATTCTGGCTGCAGGGCCAGAGAGCCACAAATCGATATTAAAGTGTTGTTGATGGTTTTATCCCTTGGATCTTTTCTTCAAGGTTGTGTCCCTCCCACACTTACCTTTCACAAACTTTATACATGAACAGGTCTGGAAATTATTTAGAGGAGAAGGGAGAGAGGCCGTGGCTGGCTGCGGGTTTCATTTTATTGAGGTGAAATGTTTGATGTTTTCCCAAACATTTGATTATAAACATTTTTAGGCATACCAAAGTTGAAATAATTTTACAGTTAATACACATTCACCCACCTCCCCAATTCTACAGTTAACATTTCACTATACTTGCTCTATCACATGTCTGACCATCTATTCACCCCTCCATCAATCAACCCATCTTTTATAATGCATTTTAAACAGTGTTGCTAACATCAGAATACTTCTGGAGCCCTTCAACATGTGCACAGTTAACCAGAGCTCAATGTTGTTTACAGTTCCTTTTTACTTATAGAGGTAAACTTTACATACAAATGAAACACAGATCCCGTGGGTTGATGCAGGTTTGTTTTTAAAGCTAGAGAAAACCCTTCTCCACATATCTGCATTCTCCACAGGGCTCCAGCACTGGGTTTTGGTCTCTGGGGAGAAGCTTGGATTACACATGTTTTGGCTGCCAGTCCTAGTTTAGGCCTCCCTTCAGGTGAGTGTGCCTTGACCAGATTTGCAAACCCCTGGGTGCATCACTTTGCCTCTTCACCGCTGCCTCTTAGTACTCCTTTACCCTCCTGTAGGGACCTCACATCAACCCTACAGCCTCAGGCCTCTGTCTACACCTCAGTCCCTTCACCTTCCTTCCTCACAGAGATGTTCTACTAGCCTTGCCATAGCCCTTGAGTAGTGAGGCTGCTAGAAGCAACCCCTCCATCACCGGGTCTGAGGAACTTTTTATTAGATCTCCTGAAATTAATACTAAAGGCATAGTTCAGTGATGATCTAAATCTCCTTTTGTAAATAAGGTATCTGTGAGGATGGGGTAGAGGTAAGGGATAGTAAGGATTTTCATGTGACTATTAGTAGTGGGAGCTCTGGTGGCATAGTGCCTAAGGCACTTGACTGCTAAACAGAAGGCTGACGGTTGGAATCCACCAGCCACTCCTCAGAAGGAAGGTTGGGCAATGTACTTCTGTAGTGATACTCCCTCAGAACAGGGAGATCCAGGACCTGGAGAAAAGCCCTCCTTCCCCTCCCCACACCCTTGTGCCATTGCATAGTATTCCTCCCAGAAAGGTTAGGTTGGCAAACTGAAGTTGCAAACCGACAGGATTGCTATTTTGTGACTCTTAAAGGAAAATCTGAAACAATAAAGCCCCAGAATAAATTCTTACACACCCAGCTGCCTCTTCCACACGTCCTAGCAGTCCTAAATCTGCGTTCAACGGCCATGAATGCCAGCAGGCAGGACCCTGAGAAGGAGGCAGCCAGACATAGCTGGCTTGCAAGGTGGCCAGGCTAGGGCAGGAAACAGTGGCCATCAAGGTCTTGCAGACCAGGAGTCCCTTTAATGCACAGCTAGCTTGAGGTGGGTAAGAACTCTTCGCAGGTCTCCAACCCGGGGCTTTTTTGTTTTTGTTGTTGTTCCGCCTCAGGTTTCTGAGCCCAGACCCCTTTTTCCCCCGTACTACTTTTTTAGGCTTTTCTACCATCCAAACTTGGACAGTTCCCGCTGCACCCCAGCCTTGGAGACGCCTCTCCATAGCCCTCTGCCACCTACCCGGGTCTCTGTCCTTCCAAACTATGGCCTTCCCACGCGCTTGAAGGGGGTTTGCGCCTCCTCCTCCCCTCCAAATCCCTTCTTAGCGTGCCACATTGTCCCGCAGAACACAAGGAAGAGAAATGGGGAGGGGGGGATCCGGAGGCCGCGGCCAGCAATCAGGGCTGATTCTCCCCCTGGCGAGGACACACACGTCGTGAGCTGGGCCTGAAATGTGTTTCATTATCACATAAAAGGCTCCCGTGGCGAAGGAGCCTAGAGGCAAGGCCGGGGGCTGAGAGGGACAATGGGCGCTGAAAGCGCTGCTCTAACCTGCTATGTTTCGTATCATATGCCCATTGTTCGAGGGTCGTTTTAAACTACTTAGCGCATCCCCCTCAACTGATCCGGGCCGATAAGATATAGTTCTGTCCGAATACATTAAAAGGATGTCGGGGGAGTGGGGCGCTCTCAGAGGCTTTTCGTCTCACTCTGCACCCCCCCCCACACACACACTTCTCCCTTCCCCCATCAGGGCTCCGCGCCGAAGGCGCCCACAGCTCGCCCTCCACCCGCTGCCCCAGCTTTATGTGTTGTGGGGAGCAGCCTTCTTCCCCCCCTTTCTTTTACTTCCTTTGCCCCGCGCCTTCTGCGCGCCAGTTTAAGTAACCGTGATCTGTGAACAAACAAAGTCAGTAAACAACCGAAAAAAACACTCTAGATCCGAATTCCAGGAGGGTAAACTTTCCATGCCACGTCACACTTCAGCAAATTTGCACAGATATTATATTGCGTCCCCCCCCCCGCTTTATTCCTTTTTTTTTTTTTTTTTTTTTGCCGGGATCCCATTGTACTTAACTGAATTTTATAACGCTGATCGATATCTTGGTAAAATATTCATTTTTAAACTAGCGGGCAGTGAAATCTTTGCTTTGTGTGCTAAAGTCAACAGTCGCTCGGTTTGAGCTCAAATAAATGCGGAGATGCCTCGGCTGGGAGCAGTCCGCCGCCTCCCTCCGCGCGCTGGACGGTCACCGCCGCAGCTGCCAGCCCGCGCAGGTAGGAGCGCGCCCACTTGGGGTCCGCGCCCAGCTCCCGAGGCAATGTCTGTGCTCTTCCCCTCCTCCCTGCCCCTCCTCCCCGCTCCGCCAGTGCTTCTTTCCAGGGGCTCCGTGGTGTATTAGGAGGTAGGATTGTTTCTCACAGAATCAGTGAGGAACCTGAGGCTTTGAGGTTTGCATTTTGTGGGGATTTCAGAGAATGAAGGTGCGGAAGGATGAGGGGACGAAAACTTACAAACTCAGACCGAGTCTGGTATCTAAGCACAGTTGGAGATGCATTTGGAGGGGCCCCAAGGCTGAGGAGGAGGCTACCGGAAGCCATGACAGGTTCCTGCAGCCTCTCGAGGTTGAGGAGACGATCCGCAGGCCGCTGGCTTCCCAAGGACAGTAGCAGGGTGGGAGGAAACGCGCCTTTGGATTTATAGTCTGGGGTGGGAGTCTACAGGAAACAGCTTGCTAGGTGCCTAGTGGCCCGATAAGCAGAGGCTGGACTGTGACAGCGCCCACTCCACAACATGTAAGAGTTCTCCTTCAGCTTGGCGTCTCCCAGGGCACCGGTCAGGCGGCGGGTGCGGTGGTTTGGAGTCACACGGGAGCACTTGGTGCACGCTGCCCAGAAGCCGCTGTGTTTGGAAGACTTTCTTTCCCAGAATCTAGTTAACATTCACTCTTGCTCCAGACAGCGCCTTGTGGCTCCTATGCACAAAGGCTCACAATCGCGAGCAGGTCCTGATGTTTCTGAGTTAAGATCTGGGAACAGGACCAAAAGGTAGAAACGGGTCGCCAGGTCATTTATACGCTCATTTCCCTGCAACTTTATCGCCTGTTTTCCTAAAGATCCCCATCCAGCTTCTGAACCTGGTCAAGGGCGTGCTCCGGAGCGCTTGACTTGGCGCTCCGAAGCCGGTGGTTTTGAGTTGGCCGCACAGAACAGGGAGGCGCGGCGTCGGAAAAGTAGTTGTGCTGCTGCTGCTGTTGAAACCTCAGGACCCTCGGCTTTGAAGGAGCGAAAAATTCTTTCTCCCCGAGGTCTACAAGATCCCTCCACCCCGCCCTGTTTCTGAACTTCCCGTGGGGCTTTTGCTTTAAACGCCTGGTTTAAACGCAGGGAAACCTGTCGGCTGGGTGTTTCACTGGGCAGTCAGAAGCGCTAGGTGCCGGCTACTCCCAGTTGGAAGGGTCTTCCTGACAGCGCCGCAATTACTAGATCCCAAACTCAAGTGGGCTGAAATCGGGTTTGTATTTGGCAGCGTCAGTGTTTCGTGGCCCCCTGAATGTGGAGGGACATTGATTGCCCCTTTTTCTCTTTCCCTGGCTGGGGAGCAAGACCGTCGCCTTTCGAGATCCAGCTCGGGCTCCACAGAGGCTGGTTATCTCTCCTGAACAAGATGGAACGTCTTCAGGACACTCGGCTAGGCTAATCGTTTTTAAATAATTAATGGCTCCCCGTGCCTCTAGTAATGCGCGGCCTCGAATCCGTCAATTACTTGTCATTAGACGAATGTCGCCCCACGGCCTTCTCGCGGGCCTTTGATGGCGCCGGGTCACCTAGCTCAGCCCACTCCACGACTGAATTAAAAGGTGTCCGGCCTTTGAGAGCCGGGTGCGGAGTAGCGGAGTTTGAAAGAAAAACCCTCACTGAAGAGATGTAATCTTCCAAATGGCCAATTTAAACGCCTGATCTTTATCGCCTGCCTTCGCCCGGCTTTATAAAGAGAAGCTGTTTCTTCCGTGCTTTGGGGGCCTTTTAAAGTGTGCGGGGCAGGAGAAGAGAGGGAGGAAAAAAAAAAAAAAAGCTAGCTTAACAGGGCACGGAAGCATTTGTCTGAGGAGGTCCTTGGTGGCACCGCGTGTAACTGGTTTTCTTAGAGGCATAGGCACCATTCTAGGCACGTGGGTGCTAAGATGTCCGTGGGGCTTTAAGGGATGGCCTGAGTCAAGGTCTTTAGGAATATGGATACACAATGACTGTGAGAGACAGTGGTCCGCGCCTTTGTGGCTGTGGATCTTCACCTTACAAGAGGGAGGAAAGAACTTTCCCGGAGTCCCTCACCCGGCCCCGGCTTGGTGTTGCATGACGGTAGGCTGATGTTGGCTAAATATCCTCAGACTCCGAAGCATCAGCTCTTGCCACAGAGAAGAGACAGCCACACACACACCTTTCACTACACACACTCTAACCTGGAGCCCCAGTTTGCCAACCCTGCTATGGTTTCAGACAGAAGGGCCTTGACTGGGTTCTGGAGAGAATGGGCATCAAGCCCTGGACTCAACACATGTCAACCCCACCAACCATGGACTGGTAGGGTAAAATTAAAACCGGGGAGAAAAACAAGCCCCCAAATTTGCAACTAAACCTAATTAGACCTCTTGCTGCTTTCTTCTCCCTGGTAAAGTTTTCATTTTACAATGAATCAAGATCTGAGTGTCTCAGAAGCCTTTCAGGCAAAACAATGCATTGTTATCTTTAACCTTCGTTGACTGAAAACACTTTTTGGTTTTACAGCAGACTTCAGATCTCAAATTTCTTATAGCTTATACCCTCAGGAGTAGTTTTCCTCTGAGAAGAGGCAAAAAGAAGAGATTGGTGCATGGCAGAGAAAAAGATAATGAGGAGCAGGAAAGAAAAAATGGATGGTGAAAAGTAGATGAGAGTGCTCCTGTGTGCCTGAGAGCTGCCAGAGTTTTGGCTGCTCTTTCAGCCTCAGTTCTAAACATTCATCCCTTCCAGAATATGCCATATGCATTTTTTTAAAATTATTTTTTAATGAGATGCACTGGATATGGGTAGGAAGCTACAGGCATCTTTAGAGACAACCAATCAGAAATAGCATAGACTAGATTCCTAGCCCCTGGCTAGCTTCTTCTCTCTTTAACAAAACTGGTGAGTTCTCCAGCCTTGAACACCCCAGGAGTTGCCTCAGAAGCCTAAATCCTGTGCATCTTCCCCATTCTGCTCACTGCCTTCCTGCCCATTCTCCATCCCTTTCTTCTTTAAAACAATCGTGTGTGTCCCCCAACCCCCTCCCTGCATTGTATTGGTTGATGACCTAACAAGCTCACACCAAAGCCACACACAGAAAACCAACAACGTGGGATGAGGGAGAGAGCAATTATGACTGAGGCCAACAAGTGGGGAACACCCAAGTTGAGGCCAGTTGTCTCCTGGGAGACTGATGGAGGCTCACTTTACAAGCTGTCATTCCACGGGGTCCCTATTGCCAGAATGGAGGTGATTCTGAGTCTCCCCCACACACCACCTTGCCTTAGCCCCTGCCCCTTTGGGCATATCCACATCCTTTGTGTATCACCAGCAAGAGAAGCTGCCGCCAGTGTCACAGTCCTCCTCACCAGCAGGTAAGAAGGATGGCGTGATTGTAACAGAGCACAATGACCAAACCGAAGGCACCATTTCTCCTTCTCATATTCAATACAATATGTTTATTTTTTACATTAGTGGTCATTTTCAGTGCTCAGAGCTCTTTGCTGACATGGACTGGTCAGATGTCATTGTCATCCCCTCCCACAGTAGACTTGAATTGAAAGGCATTGATTTACTTGCCCTTTATATTTCTCTCATGCTCATATTTTTGCTTCCTCTCTCTTTCTCTCCCTCCTCCCCTCCCCTTCCCTCTTTGCCTCTGTCCCTCCCTCTCTCCCTTTCTCTCTTTCTCCTTTTACCCTAGGATAGCTGAGAGGGCTGAAAGAAGCGGCACAAATTAAGTCACATTGATTCATGCAAAGCTAGAAATTTCATGTTCAACCAGGGCAAGTGCCTGGGGTTTAACCCTCTCTTTAAGTTAAACTGGAAGCAGCAACATTACCACAAATGTCAGAATACATAGCCAGCAATATCGTTTTTAGTTGACCTAAACTTCTCACGCTTACATGTTTGTAATGTGGAATTTTCCCTCTTGGTTACTTTGATGAAGTTTGTTGTTGTTGTAACAACAACAACAACAAACTTCATCAAAGTAACCAAGAGGGAAAATTCCACATTACAAACATGTAAGCGTGAGAAAAAACACTACTTAAGTATGATGCACATTAGAACTTTGGAATGATAGTTGGCTGCTGTTTTTCATTCTGCTCATTTAAATGTGTCCACTTCCACCTGCTTCAATGGCTGAGGACTACATTTTGTTCAGAGATGAATCAGCTTTGCCACTGTTTCATTTTTTGAAAAGATGAAAACACAGATTCAAGGATAAGCAGGGGTGTTTTGGGGCCAGTGTTGGTGTGACCTCAGCAAATCAAAAATTAGGTGCATGTGTGTGAATCGCAACTTGCTATTTCATTAGAAATATTATCTCAATTCATTATTCCTTCTCTTTTAACAAAGCAGAATTAAGTATGCAATGATTGTATTGGGAAATTTTTGCTCCTTTAAACAAAAGGATAAAATTCCTAATTTGAAGGAATGAATGTTAAAAATGAAATGGGGAGATGGAGGATTGGGCAAGGAGATAATTTTATTAAATTTCCTGTGAAGGAATTGGATAAAATGTCAGTTAGAGTAGTGCCAGTTCTCAGAGAGTTCTGTATGATGATCAGAGGCATTCTGGCAAAGAAATCAGGATGTGAACATGTGCACATGCTGATATAAAATATACACCTCTCTACTCAAATGTTCTCCTTGCTTTACCCTGTAAAATTCAATCCAAGAAACTGAAAATAAAGGAAATTGATTGTGTTGTATATTTTCCACTGTGTCTGCAATTCTAAGTTATAATATACACATTAAACTGAGCTCTTCACCTACAGAAAGAAGTTGTAACTTCAACAACTATATGCCTTGCTGGCTGAGAACTTTCACTCTCTAACTCTTCTACCCAGAAATGTGAGTCTGTTTCTTGGCAAGACTTGTGCTCTTCAGTTCTACTGTATTAGTGGTCCTCATCTTGCATGCCCTTACACACATCCTTCCATCTTTTATCTTCATCATAACTGAATTCAATTGCAATCACAGTTGATTGGGTTCTTTATGTATCAAGCATCTGACAAGATGTTCTCACGAGCATCATCTCCTTGAAGCCTGACTTTCCCTAGGGTAGATGTCAGAAATTAGGGCTGGGAGAAGTTAGGGAACTTGCTGTAGGTGACAGATCTCAACATTGACCTCTAGTCTTTGAACCTATGTTCTGCCAACTCCTCTAGGCTTCATTTGACTCTGGGACATAGACTGAGTGCAGTAGGATGCCTACCTTCACCAGAATGCTAGAGTTTGGGAAGTGAGCTGCTGTTGGTAAGTGGAGAAGCCTGAAGTTTTAGGGGAGGTTGGAGAGAAGCAAGAAGGTCTCTTGTAGAGCAATGCCCCTAGCACCCCTGGAAAGATGGCAGAGACCTCACCCATCATCTTAGGAGAGATTAGGATAGATAGTCTCTGGGGTCTAGTGGGATTATTTTCTTCTTCTTCTTCTTTTTTTTTTTTTTTTTTTGGTAACACAGAATTCTCATAAGGCTGTGACCCCTCAAAATCAGGCTTGTGCTACACTCTCATTGAAGCCTGGGGTAGGGGGTTTTGACTAATGCAGAAGGAAGGACACAACTAAAGAATCACCAGCTAAATGGCTTTTGCATTGTGATTAGAAAGAGAAAATGCAAGAAGAGAAAAATGTCAAGGGCAGAGAGAATGACCTGTCACATGGGTTTGAAACAATCCTCATAGTCAAATTATGTCTTGATACAATGCTTGTTGGCCTTCTTTCTTACCAGGGGTTTGGGGAGCAGAGGCCAGGACTGGTCTGCAAGGCTCTTGCCTCTGACCTCCCCCTGACCTGCACCTGGTAGCTTGACAAACACAGGTGACACTCTGCTGGAATGCACACACCGCCCAATTGCTGGTCTCCAAGTCCTTGTCCCCAGTACCAGCTGCGTGAACACAAGGTCCTGCCCCCACTGAGTGCCTCCCCACCTCACACAGATATTCAAATGCAGATCGGGATCAACACCAGCCTCAGAGATCTGCTTCTGAACAGGACTCTGGCCCAGAAGACTGGCCTGCACCCTACCACAGGGGTGGGGATGGGGTGAGGGACAAAAGGCAGCCCTGCACCCAATATGCCTGACAACTGAGGGCAGAATGCCCCCAGCCAAGAGCATGGCACATGTGGGCACACATTTTGGGGTGGCTAAGCCCTGACCTGTGCCTGTTCCTGGGGATCTCAAGTGCAACCCCCCACCCCACACATACACACATTTCCAGGGTTGGCAGAGAGGCTTCCCTTTCTTTTCAACACATGAGAAGAGAAGTTCCTGGGCTTCCGGGTTTTAGTGATGTATAAAATCCTGGTGACATAGTTGTTGTTGTTATTTGTTATTATGTGCCGTCGAGTTGGCCCGACTCACAGCGACCACTCCTTGGGTTTCCAAGGCGGTATCACTACTGAAGTAGATTGCCCACCCTTCCTTCCAAGGAGTGAATGGTGGGTTTGAATCGCTAGCCTTCTGGTTAGCAGTCAAGTGCCTTAGGCACTATGCTACCAGAGCTCCTGACATAGCAGCTCCTGTTTTTGGATTTCAAGGGAGAATCTAGCCAACATGATGCTAAGGCCAGCCCCACACAATTTCTTCTCTAGGTCCCAGAAATGACCAACTCTTGGAATTCTATGAACACAGCCCTAGGTTAAACTGTACTGTCACTCCAAACCAGGCAAATGTGGTGACTGCACCCAGAATGGTACGGTTCCCCTAATGCAGGATGTACATGGGCCTTCTGAAGACTACCAGCAAAGGGGAGGATGCGACTATGAGAAACGACCTTAAACCATGCAGTCTATTGGGGCGGTCGAAGGGGGCTCTCCTAGTTATTCTGTGGCCACCCTCCATTTTAATTACCCTATGCCCCCCGCCCCCATACACACCAGCAGAGTTTACCAATTAAAGGCCAATCTCTCTTAATTTCTTTGCTTTAAAAGGACATTTCAATTCACCCAGGCAGACAATTAAATCCCCCTCATGCCTCTCCCTTCCTGGAGCTCAGGAACAAGATGCCTCTCTATCTCTCCCAGAATCGAGCAGGCGGCAGGAGCTGATCTCAGGTGCTAACCTGCAGTTATCAGAATGCCAGACTCATTTAGGGAGCTCAACTCTGGAACCCGCAGTGATCCCTGCATTGATTGTGCAAAGCGCTGTTTAGATTTTGCCCCTGCTCAGTAAACAACTAAAAGTAACTGCGCTTACTTATCCTTTGCATTCAGCGGAATCCTTCCTCTCACCACCACCTCCTCCCTCAGGCTTCGGGTTCTTATTAGTCATGAAGGGACTGTCAGACCACAATCCCTAATAACAACCTTAGGCACCCCCCAGCAGCTGGGTCTGTGGGGTGTTTTGCCTTCTTCCCAGGACTGACACTCTCCCAAGGACATACCATTCTGAGCCCCTAAGTCTGCAAGGAGGGCTCCCTAAGAAGGAGGTGTCTCTTTTGGCCCCCAACTTTGCTGTTGCTGAAAATCCCTCACCCAGCTGAAATGCCTTCCAGGTGCTTTCATAGGCTTTTTCCCCTCACCTCCCTTATGCCATTTCAACCCCTGACCCCAATCACCCAGTTTGTCCTCCTAAGCCTGTTGCAGCTCCAACCCAGCTGAACAAAATGAGCTGGCTGTGATGCCATACAGCTGCTTCTGGACAGGGATGTCATGGTACTGGGTATAAACTTCTTTAGAAGGAAAACACAAATTAAAATGACAAGCTTATTCTCTGAATATCAAACTTGTAAGGTCCTTAACAAGATCCTGACTTATTCTTCAATTTCAAATAGAAAATGAGAAATTGTCTCCTTCTCTGTCAATATTTTGTAGTTATCTGAACAGATTGCATGCTAATAATGAGTTCCTCTTCCTTTAGTTCTATCTCTAGGAATATGTTTGCTATGAAGCGATAGTACTGAATATGAGCACTCTGCAGTCTATTTGTGTAATAACATAGAAATATAATTGCCAGTCATTCACAGCAATAGAAAATAATAGTGCCAGTCAGGGGAAAAAATAATTTAAAAGAAGTTCAATAATTAAAAAAAAAGTCAGACAATAATGAGCAGTTTTCCTGAAGGCATTCCCACAGTTAAGCCTGAAATAAGTGTGCATTTTATAAAGCTAAGCTACTTTCTCAAAGTCCGGACTACTTAAAATGAAATTCTTTTCTTGTTTGCCTAAATGCCTTTTACACGATAAAAGATATTTTTCAAATTAGGTCACCTCACCTTAAAATACAGTTCCCTATTATCAGTTGGCCTTAAGTGAAAGCTTTTTAAGAAGTCTCACACATTTAATTCCTGGATCTTTTCTCCAAAGTGCCCAAATCCTAATATCTTTTCATTTTCTTTATCAGTAATCTTGCCCATCAGCTCTCCAGTTTTAGAGAATTTTAAAAAATAAAACAAAAATTGAAAAATTGTCAGCAAGGTTTAAAATAGAAATGTCTTTAGCAAAATAATGTTCTACAATTAATGGACAACCTTTTTTTTTTTTTTTTTAAATGAGAGAAGGCTCTGGAAATTATGAAAGCTATTTTGTTATATCAGATACCCCTGGACAAATCCTTGAAGTATTTGCCACTGCTTCATTCATTTCTTTTTGTAGCACAATTTTTCAGATGAGTATAAAATGTATTTGGGTTTTGATATATTTATTATGTGCTGGTGGATCTACCTACTTGATGAAGCTCAACTATTTCTTTGAACAATGTAATCTATGGTGTGTCCTGAAGAAATGAAAGAATAACAGATTCATGTACAGAATTATAGAGTTTAGTGTAACTACTCATAGGTAGGCCATTACATCTGCGTTCCACTGCCATTAGCAGTGCTATTTTGTTATATAAGATCTTATATGACTAAAACAATTATCCAATTTCACTTGCTATTTTGTTTGATAAAATAGCTCAATGATGCTAATTAAAACTCTTTACAAAGACAGTTTCTTTATAGTATTCATGTAAAATTCACACCTACATTATTTCTGACGGAAAGTAAAATTATCATTTTTAGATTGTTCAAAATGTTAATGAAAACATAGAAACATTTCTGAGTAAAAGAGAATTGATTCTATGTAGAAGTGAAATTTCTTCTCTTTTATCCTTCGTTTTTGCAATATTTGTGCAGTCTGTATACACCTAGGCCAGCTCATTAGTTTGGATATTTTTAACAGCTGGCCACTCCTAAAGTCCAGACAAAGCCGCGCTAAGTTTTGAGAAATAATTTAGAAGAAACTTCTGATATTATTGGAACGCAGGGTGTAACCTCCCAGGGCACCGTGAGAAGACCGACGTACTGTTTGGTGCAAAGGGCGAAAAACACGACCTAACAGTGTTTGCATGTGTATTCAGCCATGAAATTGAATATTATCAAAGTTGAAAAATGCAAATCAAATTAAAACCAGAGAAAATTGTCTTTGGAGTTACAACGGCGTGGAGCCCCCAAGTGTTTACTTAAATTGACGCATTTAGAAAACGAAAAACATCTAAATTGCCCCTTCACTGCTCGCCCCGCCCTCCCAATACCTCTAAGTAGGAAACGGTTCTTTAATTCTAATAGGAAGTATAATGAGGTTTAAAAAAAAAAAAAAAAAAAAAAAAAACGCAACTCGTCCTGGGCATAAATCAACGTTGGAACATACTTTTTTCCTTAAAAAGTGAAATATCTTCCTTCACGCAAGTGTTTCTAAAGTCCAGCCTGCCTTAGAACCCTGGTGGTACTTCCTCGTCCCACATTCCAAATAAGCCAGAACCGCCTGCAGTGGGATCGCTGTCGCTCCTGGTGAGAAGACCTTAAAGGGTTGATGAAACAGCGAAAGCCACCGAAGCCTTGAATCCTGGGCACCCACTGCGCGAGGGGCTGGGGACTGGACAGCACAGACACCGCACAGCAACAAGCGAGTGCCTGGTGTCCCGGTTGAGGCCGGCATGCAGGCGTGCGCGTCTGCGAGTCTCTGGCGGACCGCGGGGTCCCTGCCAGGACCACTCGGTGTCCCACCTCGGCGAACTCTGGCAGACGGAGCGGAGCAGGGGGTGGGGGCTCCCTTTGCGCATGCAGGGACTACCAGGCACTTGATCGAGGAGGCCGCATAGACGAAATCACAGACAATCATTATTTTTTGCGGGGTGGAGAGGGGAAGAAACAACTCTAAAGACGCAACATTCAGAGGGGCGCTCATTCTTCTTTTTGTCCACCAAGATTTCGCACGCTGGAAACCTACCCTAGTGCCTCGACCACCAACACCACCACCACGCCACACAGATTCCTTCCCACCCCAGCCTCCGCGGGTACTGCAGGCTTAGTGTCTCTCTCCGCCCTTCCCCCATTTTCCCAAGAGCAAACAAAAGAGGCGCCCAGTTGTCCCGCAGGTGCCCATGTGGGCCACATTCAGAAAGGGCCGACCAGGCGCTGAGCGATTGCAGTGTGGCTGCCAGGCAGGATAAATGAATCTCCTGGTGCTGCCGCGCGCCGAGCCAAAGACCTCCTCGCAGGTCAGCGGCCCTCCAGGCGGCCTGGGGCCGGGGGCAGCCACGCCCACTACAGGCTTAGCTGGGGCCGCAGAGGACACTGGGGACACCAGCAATGTCCAGGCCTTAGAGAAACTTCCCTCTCCTTGTGTGACCTCTGAAGATTTTCACTTCGGGCTCAACCTGCGCTACCTTGCGTCCTAACACTGGTCTATCCCACCCCCATGGGGCCCTAGTGTTCGGCCCAGGATCTTAAAGGCTGTCTGCCTTTTCCTTTCCTGACAGGGAAAACAATTGGTAGTTTCGGCATCATTCCTTCCTTCCTTCGTCCCTTCTCCTTCTCCTTAGTCTTCATAGCCTTCAAGGGCAATCTCTGTTCCAGAAACACTAGTAACTCCGTCCGGCAGACTCCGACAGGGCGAGGTGAGGAATAGGCGAAGAGTTTTTTATTTGAGAACTGCTTCTATATTTCTTTTCCAGGAATCCCGGGATCAGCACAGTTAGAGCAACTGTGACTGAGGAAACAGACCTATTTGCCCCGGAATTTTTAATCTGCCCGCCCTCCGTAAAATACAGTAGGTTATTATGGTCGTGCTTTGTAAATTTAGGACCCCATTTTCAAAGTGAGTTGTGTGGGACGTGTTTATATTTGTTGTTTCCAAAACTGAGCAAACGAAACAGCAGCCAATTAAAATGAAATATTTTTATTAGCTTCACAAGTCGTCAGCAATTAGTCTCTGGGGATCCACAATTTTCCCAAGCCTGTTAACGGGTGACAATGAATGAGTGCCTCCTGTAATTTAATTTTCCTGCCACACTAAATAGAGCTACATTGTAAACCTTAGAGCTACTCTTACTGATAGGATCGCCTTGTTTTGCCATTTGCACCATAAAGACCCCCAAAAGGGACACTGTATTGTGACCTCTACTCTTGAATTATTCAAGAACTTAATGACATTTTACATTTTAAAAAGGAAACTAATTGCCATTGATGCGAAGCATGTGACCTTCTCTGGGTGCCCAGCATGAGAATGTAACCATCTGTATGGGAATACAGGAGCTGTAGGAAGCAGGTAAAAATTGTAGAAAAATGTAAACATGAGTTCAAGATAGACACTGAAATTAATTTAATTCCTAGTCCAAACAGTGGCATGTAGTTTCACCAAGTTCTCTTTAGCTAGAAAAGGAACATTTAAAATTTTGAAATTGGGTACCCATTCATTGCTGTGAAATTACTCTGTAATGTAAAACAAAATATCAAATAATCTGCCCCTCCTCTCCTGACTTTGTTAATTCAACTGTTTTTTTACTCAGTAGGAAAGAGGAACCCATTACTGTAAAGAAATTGCACTCCACTATTTGCTATTTGAATCGGTCTTAAGTTTCTGGGACAGCCAGCATTGACATTCTTCACCTTCTGTTGTTGTTGTTCTGTGCCGTCGAGTCGGCCCCGACTCACAGCGACCCCTCCTTGGGTTTCTGAGGCAGTATCACTACGGAAGTAGGATTGCCCAACCTTCCTTCACCTTCTAGAACTCTTCAAATTTATTGGAAATAGATTATTGTCTTCTCCTAAGTAAAGATACTCCGTGTATCTTTCCTTCTGTCCTTCCTGTGTCTTTTCTTCTACCCTCCTGCTCTTTCTTTCCCTAGCCCCTGGAAGGAGCAAAAGAAGGGAAATGGGCTTCTACCAGTATGCTCTTACGCTTTATTCACAAGTACGTGAATAAACCCACAAAGCTGTGCTGATGCTTTTTAAATTAATAATAAAATAATTTTTTAACCATATTAAAAGTGCAAGTGGTGTTGGGAAGTTGGGAGCAAAAGACTTTCCCACAGGCTGCAGATACATCTGAACTTTTAAGTGATGCTTGAGATGAAGAATCTTCATCTTCTCAGAGAACAGACATGAGATTCTCTTTTTAAATGATACTGTCAATGAACACACCCTGGATTAGTTGACAAACTCAGTGTCTATGCATTCTCTGTATTAGGCTGTGAAATGGTAGCTCTGTCCTGTAGCATTTCTGAAAAATAATATAGAGAACATTTGAACACCTAAACTGTTTTTAATGGATCCCACATTATATCAACATATCTGACCAATTATGGCTGTAGCCTGGGTCACATGCAAAACAAACATTTCTGCAAATTTCCATTTGTGGAATTTTATTAAATACTATTTTAAAGTATTTAAAATACTTAGATGTAGTGCCTAAGGCATTCGACTGCTAACCAGAAGGCTGGTGGTTCAAACCCACCAGTCACTCCTTGGAAGAAAGACTGGGCAATCTACTTCTGAAAAGATACTGTCTCCGAAACCCAGGGAAAGGTGGCTATGAGTCAGGACTGACTCGACAGCAGTGAGGTTTTTTTTTTTTTTTTGGTACTATTTTGAAGGAGATTGCCCTAAACTGGTATTTCTCAAGGTGCAAAAAAGAACAACTGCTTTTTAATTTCTTTAAAATATCATTTCTTGGTATATATACTCTTGGGTACAGCAACAAGGCAAAAGAAATTAAATAAGGAGACACATTTGTGTGTGTGTGTGTGTTAAACAAGAACATCTGAAAACATTTTTCAAGTCAAGTAAAGTTGGAACCTGTATGGAAGGAGTGATGATCCACCTTCTTGCATGTCTCCTATGATTTAAAAAAAAAAAAGGAAAAACAGGCACATTGAGTCAAATGTTAAAGTTAGTTTTAGAAATTTTTTCATTCAGAGATTTTCTCCAAATTGAAACATTTTTAAAGAACAAGATGTAGACTATAAGACATGGAAAAGGTTAAATGTGTCTTCTAGTATGTTTTAATATTATAATCCAGCATTTTTTTCCACATTGACACTATGTGTTCAAGATGAAAATTTCATTAACCTTTGAAACTGTGACCATGGATAAATTAAATCACACTTATTTCTCTTTTCAGTTTGAAAAATAACTCTTGCTCTACGATGATTTGAAAGATATTTTAAAGAACTGGAATATAACCCTAAAAGTCCACACAATGTAACTTCCAGATCTCATCCTCTTCTGCATAATTTCCATGTTGCCTTTTCAGGGAGCCAGAAGGAAGAAGGGGTTTTATCCTTAGTGAGATTGAAGTGGATGCTTCTAAGGGGTGTGCCAGAGATTCTGGTTTAGGGCCATGTTCCACCTGACTCCCAGCCCCACTCCACCCCCAAAAAAGAAATGGTGAAAAACATTTCCACTTGGTCTTTATTAAAATGCTAGACATTTAATAAGGGACACACTGAGTTCTATGGTTGTGGAGACCACATTCCATCATGCTTGATGTCTCTTAATACCATGGACATCAAGACCACCCTACGCTTTGGTTACTTTCAAAGATGCTATGCACTCATTGGAAAGGATAGAATGAGGCAGTTATTGAAAATAATTAATTTAGCTTATGATATCTAGGCAGATATATTATCTATCTATTCTATCTATCTATGCATTTATTCATATATAATTTCTTCAGTTTTTCAGATTCTAATTGGTGTTCAACAGCCACTATCTGATGATAGTCCAGGAGCCTTTGTCCATTATTTTAACCTCAGGCAAGAGGACAGTCATTTTTTAAAACTCTGTCTCCTGCTTTAAAGATTTTACATGCTAATACATGGTTTTAAAAATACCAGAAAAAATGGTGACAAATTTCTGTCTTGTTAAATTTATCTGGAGATATCTATCTATCTATATGTCCATTTATATATATGGATATAAATACATAACTATGCATGTATGTACAGATAGGTATGTATATATACATATAAAATATTCTTCAGTCTGTACATTTTTCCTTCCCTTGCAAATGACATCAAGTTGCCTCAACTGTGACATTGTTCCTAAACTTTTGAAAAATAATTTTCTCTTACTTAGCAAATATTTGCTTTATATATATGGATCACATCAATATTCCATTTATGCAGGAACATTGCCCTAAGAAGACGATGGTGGGGTCATTCAGTGATTCGGTTTTCCAGCATGGGCAGTGTTGGCTATGGAAGCACCACCAGCCTGTTCCAATGTGTTTCCTTTCTTCCTGGTGGTTGGGGGCAGTGAAAGGCTACTAGAGGCTTTCCTTTATGGTGAGTGATGATCATGTGTTATAAAATGCTTCTTTAGGATGCTGATCAACAGTGTAAATCATGGAGTAATTAATCCATAAATAACACCTACCTTGTGTTTACTGAGGCTGAGCACTCCAAGCATAGAAGGTACATTTTTTTTTTTTTTTTTTAAATTAATGTTGAGAACATAGAGATATTCAAAACATGCCATCAGGGTGTATTTCTCTTTTTAAACAGGATTCCAATGATTGCATACTTCCTCTCGACTGCATTATTTTATTTATTTATTTATTTTGATTGTGATTTGGTGAAAGTTTACAGAGCAAATTCACTTTCCATACAGCAATTCACTTATGCTTTGTCTCTTGACATTGAAATTTCCCACAATGCAACAGCTCCCCTCACACTTCTTCCCCATAGTTACCTCTTCTCTGTGTCCTTCCCTCCCATGCACTCCTGCTCCCTGAGCTGTCTCCCTGTGCATACACAGCCCTTCTATTCTCCCATGCTTGATCTCTCCAAGGTGTGTATCTACCTAATGTAAATGTTCAGCTCATATGCCTGTTTATTGTTTGGCTGGAAGCCACAGGAGTGGGTTCAGTTCCAGACCTGAAGAGCAGCTAGTGGCCATAGTCTCGAGAGTTCCACCAGGCTCTATCAGACCAGCAAACCTGGTCCTCCCCCCTCTTTTTTTTTAATGATATTGAGTTTTGTTCCACAATGTTCTCCCAGTCTATGCAGATCTCCTACATAGATCTCCCTCCTAGTGGTTGATAGTGGTAGCTGGGCACTGTCTAGTTCTTCTGGTTTCATAGTCATATAGGCTGATAATTGCATGGTGTACCAGTCACTTGGACTAATTGTTTCCATGTGTCTTTGGTTTTCTTCATTCTTCTCTGCTCTAGACTAGAAGAGACCCATCATTTCATCTAGATGGCCGCTTGCAAGTTTTTAAGATTCTAGTCGCTACTTGCCAAAGCAGGATGTGAAACAATGGTTTTGTGTAGTGTGTTATGCCAATTGAGCTTGATGACCCCTGCAACTACAGTCCCTGAACCCACAGGTCCAAATACTGGTTCCCTCTGGGTAGCTGGCTTTGGCCAAGAAGTGACTACAACTTTGTTCCTTGTCAGCTCTACTATACACCTGGGAATTTTTACAGAACATACAAATTCACTTGTAGAAACATTGTCTTTGGCTACATTCTTAAATTTTCTCTAGATTTGCTTATTTACTGCTTCTGGAACAAAAAAGAAGACAGAAGGAGAACGTTTGTTGTCTTAAGAGCCTGAGTGACTGGAAGCACATGTCTGCTTTCATGCTGAACTCTGACCATTACAAACATTTCCCAAAAGGCCATCACCCTGTGGTCATATTACTACTCCTGGATGCTCCCCTCTGATTTTTAAGATGGGCTTCCATGAATATAAAATGAAGAAGGAGCCATAAACCAGACTTGTTTATAGAGAGGTGGTGGTCTAAACCCAGAAGGAAATTGTAAATAAATGTGGAACTCTTAGGATAAGGGAAGAGTATGGGTTTTATGGAACTAACAGACTAACAAGCATTAGAATCTGTCAACATAAAGATATTAAAACATAGAAGTGTTGATTTGTCCTTCCATCAGAACCATAGTTGTGACAATCAAGTTGCCAAAGTAGACATTTAACCTCCTCTGAAGTTACAGAAGATTATGATGGATACATAAATATTTCTAATGTTTAGAAATCCCTGGTCTGAGACAGAGCTGGTCATTAAAACAATACTATTCATGCTGAGAAAAAGTCCATGAACCCAAAGTCCACTACACCACCTCACAGGCCTGTCTTTTCTGCCCTAGAAGACATGGAAGGGAGCCCCATATCATAGACAGGTGAGTGGTGAGTAAAAAAAGAGAGCACATGTCCCCCAGGAGCCCTGGGTCCAGACAGAGTGCATGGACAGCCCCAGGTACACCCAACCATTTCCCTGCCATCTGCTCTTGAACAACACAAATGCAACGATGACAGTGGTACATTAAAAAAGGAGAGGAGTCACTGAGGACCAGTGATATGGCCAGTATGGAAAGATGAAGGACAGAAAAGCCATGGCAAGTGAAATTCCTCAAAGCAAAAAAGACCAATCCCAAGGTGCTCAGAGACATCTTTCCTTGAGGAGGCTGAGGGTCATTTTCAAGCTGGGCATTGGCTGCACCAATGTTTCAAATATAATGTGATCTTTCAGTGTGCTTTGTTTCTGTTGAGAGGTTTCAGAAGGCCCTTGAAGTCCTTAGCCTTAAATCCAGGTTAATAGGGGAAGTCTTTTTTTCTTTTTTGAGGGGGAGGGGTTCGATTGGGAGAAACATTGACCCAGGCTGCACTCTGGGTAAACCAGGACCAAAGACCTGATTCCTTCTGCAGGGTACTTATTAACCACTGTTCATTCACCGAGATCAATATTTCCAGACAAGGAGTCAGCACCAGAGATACAGCACTACAGCTTGCTGTTTCCTTGACACAACCATTTATTTTATAAATTCTTCTGTCAGAGGAGAAGGCAGTAGGAGGGACTGTGTCTTTTATCTCCAGGATATGCAAATCGAGTTTATTTTCAGCTTTTATCTCTAGGATTGTATGTTGATCCCATACATATAGATTGATTTTGTTCAGGTAGATAATGAAAAGTCAAGTGGAAAATTACACAATGGCACTCACCATCCCAGTCTTATATCGGTATATAAATTGGTTTATTATTTCATTCTATTAAAAAGGCTCCCACCACCCCTGAACCCGACCCCTACCCCAGGAAAACTTCAAAATACATCTTGTTACCCTCACTGAATTTTTTTTCTTTTTTATAGGAGGTGGGGAGTGCAAAGTGAGGCGTTTTCTTTTGCCCCTTTTGCTAATTATGTTGGCTAAATTAACTTCCAAAAAGGGGCTTCTGCTTCTTTCTGCTCTCCCTACTCTTCTTCAGAGTCATGGCGTGTAGTTTCTATAATTCTGGGCCCCTTCTGAGTTAGAACAAAGATGTTCTTCATATACCTCCTGTTACATAGGTGGATATTTTTTTTGCCCCAGGTAATTTTAAATTCTGTCATGATGATTGAAACAGGCAATCCCACCCCCATCCCCAGCACCAAGAAGCCAAGAGTGAGTAGGTGACAGCAGGACAAACACTGCCACCAAGGGAGGTTTGGAGCCACAGACCTGAAGGAAGCATTATTAATAAACATCTTCTGGACATGTGGTAGCCTGTGGATCTTGCTCCAGCTTAAAGCAATTAATTCAGGACACTGACATAAACTCTCCAGGTCTTTGACAGCTTGGAGCTGAAATAAAAATGCTAGTTCTCCGGGGAAGAGAGAGGATGGCTAGCTCTTTTCTGGACTGTTTGCTTATAGGCCCAGAGAGCAACCTTCCTTGCAGAATGAAATGCAAGGGCACAAACAATGTACCAGGGAGAGAATAGGAGATGGGAATGAACAGTTTGAACTATTTGCTCAGCAGAAGGGCAGCCACAATGCCGGGTGCGGGTGTTCCCAGGCGCCCACCATGCTTCTCTGCCACCTTTTGTTGTCCCCTGTCTCCTTTGGCCAGATAAGAGCACAGCTGCAGTGCTGCAGCTAAGTGAGGCCGCACTTATCCCCTTCAATCTCAGGGTGCCTTTACTGTAATGGGTAGGCTGGGATCCTTTTATTTTACAAGGAGATAGGGAGGGGGTGAGTGAGAGAATAGGGGTAGGGGCAGGGGGGAGCAGATTTTGCCATTGCCCATGTCTGATTCCAGGATTTTTTTTTTTTTTTCTTCTTCTTTTTTCCTTTCTTTCTTAAATCAAAGCTGTAATCAGAGACAATCTTTGTGGGGCATTTAAATGGAAGGGTTCAGTGATTTGTATTGGTTGCCAGGCCAAAATTATGCCCTTTGGAGGAAGGAAAAGGGAACAGTGTATGTGGAGAGCAAGGAAGAAGAAGGTAGTTCTAGTTGACATAATCAGACTTCTTAGATTGCTCATGAAAAGAGGAAATTTTTGAATTGTCCACTTAAAAACTGTACTAATGGTTTTTCACTTCTGAAAATAATTTTCACATTTATTTTTTTCAGAATCCTAAGAAATAGAGGTTTCTGGGATCATACAGAAAACAGGATAAACTGTAAATAGAGTACAAAATAGACTTGTATAATGGCCATAAATTATACCTATAGTTAGACTAATTATTATCTAAAATATAATCAAAATATTCTTTCAAATTTTCTTGTAAAAAATCAGAGCCTGTTTCTAATAAAAGAGTGAAAACACATGACAATAATATTAAAATAAGCACACAGTATGACTCACATGAAGTTGGTTTCCAAGCCATAATCTAACACAGGTTTGTAAAGTGGAGTGTTCTGGCTCGATGGGTATTGCCACTGATGTTGGTTTTGGGAACCAAGCTATAATACGTAATTCTATTGTAATGAGGTTTATTTACCCTGAATAGTTTTATCAGGTGAAAAGGCAAGAAGTTTAACACCAAAAAAAATTAATGGTTTACTATGATTCCATTAAACATTCACAGAATGGGTGCACACCTATGAGAAATACACTTTCCATACTGTTTTGTTTGTTTGTTTGTTTGTTTTCTCTCCTCACTGACAGGATGCAGAAGAAGAAAAAAAAATTCCAAATTTTTTCCTACTGGGTGGTCAGAAGGAAAGACCACAAAGCCAGAACCCTCCCACTGTGATATGGGCTTTCTGAAGAGTCCACCTCATAGGCTGCCATTGCCTGGGAAGAGAACACCTGTTTATCATGGGTGCCTCACAGCATATGTGAGTTCTGTGCCAAGGGCCATGAATTGTTCCTTCCCACAGGTAGAAGAGGGGTTTCCCTGAGGGCGACCCAATACCACCTCATGTGCTGACATCAGGGTCAAAATGGCCTGTAAAATTGTCAAGTGGTCACTGTCCAGTAGAGCTGCTGAGTAGTTTTAACACCAGTTGAGTATTAAGTTTGATTAAAAGGTGTATGTGTGAAGGTGTGTGTGTGCTTGAGCATGTATGTGAGTGCAGGAAGAGGCCATGAAAAAAGGGGGACAAGTTCTATTTAAACATTTGCAAATGTTTGATGCTATGATAAAAAGATCAAATAAATAAATAAAAAGAACCTGTAGAATATATTGCCTTTTGCTATAATATTGTACATATATATGTATATATGATGGATTATATAACCTTTTATTTTTCTTTCTTCCAAAGAATGTATTAAAATGATAAAATATAATTTATTCTGAATTTATTTTGCAAACACAAATCTTAAAATTGTACAATTTATTGTTGTTGATGTTATGTGTCCTCACATAATAAAGGAACATATTTTTTTTCCCTCTGATTAGGTGTTGTTGTTGTTGTTGTTGTTATGTGCCGTCGAGTTGGCCCCGACTCATAGCGACCCCTCCTTGGGTTTCCGAGGCAGTATCACTACGGAAGTAGGATTGCCCAACCTTCCTTCCGAGGAGTGGCTGGTGGGTTTGAACCGCCAGCCGTCTGGTTAGCAGGCAAGTGTCTTAGACTAAAGTATTCCACCTTTATGAGAACCACGGCCAAGGTGAAAAATGTAGCTTGCCTGGGTAGATTTGTTACTTTTCTTTCTTTAACTCTTGACATAAGGAAAAACTAACTTGTCCAGGGAAATTTTCCCAGCCCGGCATTTTAAGATTAATGTGAAAATCATGTTGAATCATGATGGATAACTTAGGGAAACAGGTAGGACTCTCTTTCCATGAATTGACTTTGCCCTTTCTGAATTTCCACAAAGGGGAAATGACTTTTAATTCTTAATTTCTGCAAAGTATACACATGCAACTGGTGTATAGTACAAAGGTACTCGTATTGAGGAAGACTTGGAGGGAGAAAGAATGTTATAGGGTGGGTAAATGCGCAAATAATGAATGAAGGTTAAAAGAATGTGGTCAAATGCAAGGAGCAAGTGATACTGATCTTATATGTGATTCGGCTTGGACATCATACCAGCCGCTAATGGGGTTTGATTAATGAAGCATTAAGGAGATCGAGTGACACTTACAGCTAGTTACTTATGGTGCTAATTTCAAAATACATTGCAGTAGACAAAGAGACTCTGCTCATAATGCAAAGTAATTTGTGGTGTGTTCCTGGTGAATGCATTTAGTGAAGCAAATATAGCTATGCAGAATTCAAATTAAGGTTGACACTAATGTAAACATAACTGAAGAACTACTGTCCTGTAATTTGATGAGGACACAGGTTTTAATCAAGCCTCTTCCATGAAAATAGCAATTTAAATCCCCATCGTTTAAACTGGATAACATGCTTAAGCCATGAAGGTTGGAGGAAAAATATAAATTTACTTGAAAAGAAAAAAGAAACACAATATCTCTGGAGATAATCTAAATACACATTCATCCAACAAGAGTCTCCACAGTGATTTAAATAGGAGGCAGATATCAAAGCCAGACTGCAAGTATTTGAAGGTATTTGCCAAATACTTTTTGTTATTGTTGTAAAGTTATGGTTTAACAAATTTGGCAGTACTGATTTCAGAATAAAAATGATTCAAAATGAGAGAGTGGAGAATCTAAGCTGATTGAGAGGCCCTAGAAGTGTGTATTTTATTTATTAAAAGGGGAAATCCCCACCCCCTCCAGTTCTGTTTGAACTGAAAAATTCTAAGTTGACTCCTTGTGGGTGGGACAGCCTTCTGACGGGTGAGCTCTTGTAGCAGGGACCAATGCACTCACAATACTTTTTTCCTGGTTTGTTAGCTTATTTCCCTTACTGAAGATCATTGGAGGAGTGCAGGCATTAGCATTAATTAAAATTCCAGCAGTCTTGGTATATGGGGAAACAAAACAAAACAACAATTTATTCTGTCACTGCTCTTGGAAGGAAAAAAAAAAAAAGGGTAAAGATCTGGCATCATTTCCTAGGGTCTTCCGATTTCACTGTTGCCACAGGAATGGAAAGGTGTAGGACTCCATTGCCTTCAGTCAAGTTGATTCCCACTCACAGTGACACTATGGGACAGAGTAGAACTGCCCATAGGAGGTTTCCAAGGCTGTAAATCTTTACTGACACAACTTTCTTCCATGGAAAAGTTTATAGATTCAAACATTTGACCTTTTGATTAGCAGCCAAATGCTTAACCACTATGCTACCAGGTCTCTGGAAAGATGGAGAGGGATTCTAAATTCTCTGAATTTTTTTTGTGATATCTGTGCTATTATACAATTATATGTCTTCTGGGGGATAGAATTTGTTCAATGAGGTATGACTGTAATAACTATTCTGAAGAAAGGGCCAGAAAGTATTTGGGCAAAAAGAAAAAATTGTTTTAAGGTAAAATGCACTGAAAATTTACCTAGCAGTAATATTCATGCCGGAGCTCTGGTAGCATAGTGCCTAAGGCAATTGCTAACCAGAAGGCTGGCAGTTCAAACCCACCAGCCACTCCTCAGAAGGAAGGTTGGGCAATCTATTTCTGTAGTGATATCACCTTAGAAACCCAAGGAGGGGTCGCTATGAGCTGTGTCCGACTTGATGGCACATAACAACAACAACAATATTCATGCCTCAATATTCATGTGAGAACACACTCAGGAATGAAAGGGAAAGGGAAACCTGGAGACTTACCTTTTTTGGAGAAGGAATGGCCTAGCGTGGACAAAGTATTTATGGCCAGCAGGCACCATGGACCTCTCTCATGGTGAAGAGGACACACAGGGAGAAACTGAACCTAAGGAAGGTAACAGACAGCCAGATTGTTCCAGTCCTGGGGCCCATGTTCTCTGCACTCTAAAGTAGCTCAGATCTCTTGTTGTCTCCTAGCAAAAATCCAGTGCTCTTCTTTCCAATACCCGATTGTTATTATTTGTTAGTTGCCTTTGAGTCAACTTCAACTCATGGTGAACCTAAGTACAACAGAGCAAAATACTGCTTGCTCCTGCACGGGTCTTCATCATTCTTGGTAAGCTGGAGTTCATTGTTGTGGCCACTGTGTATTTTAAGTGACTTCTAACCTAGGGGGCTCATTTTAGAACATTATAGGATATTTGATAATATTGTGTTCCACAGGATTTTCATTAGCTGATTTTTGGAAGTAGATCATCAGGCCCTGCTTCCTAGCCTGTCTCAGTCTGGCCGATCCAATGATACTGGTTGGACCCTGTTAGTATAGCCTCTCGCATCATAGTAACCTGCAAGCCACCACACTATGACAGATTGACAGAAGGGTAGTGATATATTACTTTTCTTTTTCTTTTTTTTTTTTTTTTAAATGGATACATTATCTCTACTTTGGGAAAACTCTACTTTAGGTGTCTTACCTAAGGTAAAGTGATATCTTGGACTTTTGTAGTCCAAATACATTCCTGGAAGAGATGAAGGGACATTTGATGATCCTTATGGCTCCAGATGAGCCACAACAATGTATTCAAACATAACAATGATCATGAAAATGGTACAGGACCTGACAATGTTTCATTCTGCTATCCTTAAGGTCACCATGAGTTGGAGTCAACTCAATGGCAAGTAACAATGACAATCCTTCTGAAGTTAAAGAAAATGAACTGAAAATGCAATAGTGAAGCACAGGTACAAGGACAGCAGTTCTACAAATACTGAGTCCCCATTTTTCTGTGTGTTGAAAAAATGACAGACTCTAACATTCAATGCTGGGGACTTTCAATCAGAGGTAAGAGAAGACAAGGGCATCTTTAGAGATCAGTGACTTCAGCTAGGAGCTAGTGAGGGACTCAGATGTAGAGTGACTGAGGGTGGCACTGGGGATGTAGCTCCATCCCCTTAACCCCCTCCTCCTAGACAAGGAGCAGCAAAGAAGGTAGTGGAAATATCAAGATGGAGAAAATGCAGTTAGGTGGGGTGAGGAGGACATTTAAGGCAAACTTAGAAATTCAGAGGGTCTTCTAATATGAAGTGTGTCTGACTCCAACTCCAGGGTGGATGTAGGTGTTTTTAAGAAAATGAAACCATTTCTTGAGTGATGATTTCAGAGTGTGTCAGGTTTTAGGATGTATCAGGCTCCTTATGAACCCTGTCTCATATCCTCTTCACCTTCCCTCTGATTTCAGCTGTGGCTATAAAGAGCACACAGAATTTTCATTGTTTTCTGCCATTGAGAGATGCCAGCTTACCTGGCCTAGCTGTGTGTACAGGCCAGAATGTGGCAAGGTCCTTGTTCCTGGCAAGTCCAACTCCCTGGAGGACAGAGAAGGAGCTTTGTTGATGCCATAGTTAAAGCATTGAGTTGCTAACCAGAAGATTGGTGGTTTGAATCCACCAGCTGCTTTGCTGGAGAAATATGAGACAGTCTGCTTCTCTAAAGATTTACAGCCTTAGAAACCCTATGGAGGAAGTTGTCCTCTGCCCTATAGCATCACCACAAGTCATGAGTCAGTAGCAGTATTTATTTATTTATTTTTTCCTTTGGAGGAATACAGGGTTGAGTGCTTTTCTCTCCTGACTATTCTCCTCTAGGGACATGAAAGGAGCCCCTGCTGTGCTAGATGGTGACCAGTCCGCAAGTCTATCCCAGAGCTGATCTTTCCTCCTTCTCTCTCTCATCTCCCAATCGCTCCTTCCTCTTGCTTCCTGAGATCCTTTTCCCAAGAAGCCACATACACATATGTGTTTGTTTCCAGATGAGAGAAGTGCCTGACAGGCAGGCATCTCTCTGTGGATGCTGGGATTTTCCTCTGCATCTATACATGGGGAGCAACCTCAGAGAACCAATTAGCCATTATCTTCATGTTGTTATTTAAACCTTAATTCTGAAATCTGTGCCTCTGACCATGCTTGTCACATACTCTCAAACGTATCTTGTTCCTTCTTGCATGGACACAGAGTTGACTCTAGGTGAATGCATTTTTATCCTAACTATCTCCTAACAAGACTGTAAGATCTGGAAATGATAACTGAATCCATTTTCATACTAGCTGCTCCTTAACAAGGTTGCAAGACCTGGGAATTCCAACTCATTCTGTTTGTCACAGTATTTCCCTCTGTCAGAAGGACAGAACAAAATAAACTACTTCACAGACCTTTGTTAAAAATTAGTTTACTTCACAAAATATCACAGAAATGAGTGATGTGATGATGTGTTTGGATTCATTTCTTGTTGTAGAAACCTAGGGCAGAATAAGGTATGATCAAAGTATGAGAACAGTCAGAAACTGGCTCTTGATGTGACTGAGACATCCTCATATTCTTTTGTCTGCTTTGTGAAAGAAATTCAAACTTTGTTCTCCTACCCTACATCTCAATTCAGAATCTCAATGTAAATCCCAACATCAACAAGGTTGCTATGTTTCTGTATGATTATCTTAAAAATTTATCTCAAGTGAGGCTTAAGTGCTACCAGGAGAAGATGTTGGGGCCCGACTAATTGCCTGCTGCTCCTGATTTAACACACACTACCCTCTTCTCTTTCGATTGCTGCAAGGCAAATGGGTGTTTGGTGGATGAAAGTCTACGTCCTTACAGGAACCAACATCTTTTGCTGTGTAACTGTAGGCCCCAGAGGCAACCACTAATTTTTTTCTGAAATAGAAATGAGATGATTCTTGTAACCAATAAAACAATCTCTGTTCACAGGAAATATTGGACACTTTCATGCCAGACCCCAAGAAGCTCCTGAATGGAGTCTATGATCCTCAACAACAGCCTGGCCACAAAGAGGGCCAAGGTTGTCTGGGAAAGGCTTTTTCCAGGTGTGATTTCTCCTTCATGGTCACCCCATAGTGGGGAGACAGCATCATTCAGTCATTCCACCTGAGATCTAGTACAGTGTGCCCCTTTCAGCTATGTCATGTCAAATTCCCATGTCAGTGTCTGGGTCTCTTCTTAAGGATGTAGATGGGAGTGGTGAGATCTTCACCTTCACTGAAGGTGGTTTTGCACATAATTATGTGTGGGTAGGTTGGCAGAGAAATTAAGTTTGTTCTGGGATCGTTCAGTGTTAAATAGGTTGGAGCTGGGGTTTCCCTACTCAAATCCTAAACTGAAATGCTTAGATGTAGATCCTTTGTTCTAACATACTGTGTCTAATAAGCATGTGCTATATTCAGAGGGAGCTCTGGTAGCATAGTGGCTAAGACACTTGCCTGCTAACCAGACGGCTGGCGGTTCAAACCCACCAGCCACTCCTCGGAAGGAAGGTTGGGCAATCCTACTTCCGTAGTGATACTGTCTCGGAAACCCGAGGAGGGGTCGCTATGAGTCGGGGCCGATTCGACGGCACATAACAACAACAACAACATATTCAGAGGGTAAGTGAAAACAAAAGAAACCCTCAGTGAGGTCGATTGGCACAACAGCCTCAAGTATCAATGATCATGAAGATGATACAGGACTGGGCAATTTTTCATTCTGTTATACATACGGTCACCATTAGTGACAGTCATTACAATAGCAACTACCAACTATAATGAACATGGTTGAGGCCAGTTGGGTGCTTTCTCTTACATCTTTATGTTTTGGTTTTACCATCACTTTGTTTCTTATCCCCCAGGACCAATACAAGAGCTCCTGGACATGCCTCCTGCTTCTTTAGACAGTTCTCCGGCTGCCAACATACTGCATTCTGCAATGTGCAGAATCATCGCTAATACTGACTCTAAAGGTGAGCCCATAGTTTTTACTTTGCTCTACAGAAGTCCCTATATGTGTATGGGAGAGTGAGTATCCCCTCCTCAGAGTTCACAGGGACTAAAGAAGTTACTTTTCAGATAAATAGGTTAGTATTTTATTCCCTTAAAATGCTCTTTGACCCACTCTGAGTTTTAGAATGTCTTTGAGCAACGGGTTTAATTTTTTTTTCCTTGTGTCTGTTACATATATGCCCATCTTCTGTTTTGCTAAGAAAGAGGTGTTTAATTGTGTAACACTTTCCCACAGAGGAATGCCACAACTGCTAGTATAAAAACAGCTGCAGACCAGTAGCTGTGGAAAGTTAACTTGTTTTTTAATAACAGTTTTCTAACAAATGTTTGTAGATGAGGAGGTGGACTCTGATGACTTAGGGAAACTTTAAAATTTCCAACTCATATTATTTTTTCACTTGAGAGTCAGCTGGTCAAGGTATCAACAATATGTCAAATCTCTCTTTACTGAAACTTCTTAATCCTTCTTTTGAAAAGTCATATTTATCACTACTTTTCCATTCTCTCTGCCAGCACCCTAGTACAAGCCCCTTGTGACCAGAAGAATCTCTGCAGTAGTTGTTGTTGTTGGGAACCTCCAATGACAGCTGCTAGCATCAACTTGGATTGTTAACAGAAGTCTGTTCCTAGAAGTCTATGCTGATGTCCTTAGATGAGGGGGCAATTCATTCAGTTGCTTTTCTTCAATTATCATTATACTTTTTTTAAAAAAAATTTTATTGTGATTTGTTTGAAAGTTTATAGAGCAAATTGGTTTTCATTCTATAATTCATACACATTTTGTTTTGTGACATTCACTTCAGGCTTCACGATGTCTCAGCACTCTTCCCATTCCCTCCCTATATTTGCCATTTCCTTTCACCCTTTTTTCTGTCCCTTTCTGCTTTCTTAGCTTTATCCCTGGGCAAATGCTTCCTTTTTGACTTTGTATGGTTGATTGTTTCAATGACTGTGTACTTCCCCGATATTATTGTTCACCTTATAGGTGTCATTGTACTTTTATGAGACATTCTATACATATTATTCAAATTTCAGTGATAGATCACATTATGAATATTGCCTTCATTTCAGAAAAATAAACTATAACTTTTCATAGGGAATAACATAATTTTTATATTTAAAAAATACTGGTGTTTTACACTGATCCATCAGGTGGATTCATAAATAGACAGGCAAAGTGATGAGGTATGGATAGGTGAATGGGAGTATTCCCATGACCATAAATAAGTTTGGCACATGATATTTCTACATACATATTTTTATGTGCTATAAAAACATCCATATATATAATAGAGCTAATACCAAAACAAACAAACAAACAAACAAACAAAAAAACCCCAAAACCTCACCACTGTCAAGCCAAACCCGACTCATAGCAACCCTCCTTGGATTTCTGAGGTGATATCTCTACAGATGTAGATTGCCAATCTTCCTTCCGAAGGAGTGGCTGGTGGCTTTGAACTGCCAACCCTCTGGCTACAGTGAAATGCCTCAGGCGCTGCCTCCAGAGCTCACTATGGAGCCAATGTTGTTGTTGTTGTTATGTGCCTTCGAGTCGGCCCCGACTCATAGCGACCCCTCCTTGGGTTTCCGAGGCAGTATCACTACGGAAGTAGGATTGCCCAACCTTCCTTCCGAGGAGTGGCTGGTGGGTTTGAACCGCCAGCCCTCTGGATAGCAGTCAAGTGCTTTTAGCCACTATGCTACCAGAGCTCCTATGGAGCCAATAGGAAGCAAAATTATGATAATTTCTTAGCCACAACCAAACACCTTGAGAGAATGAGTTGCTGGGCCTGCAGGCTCATAATCGTGGTTGCTGGAGACATCAAGCTCAATTTGCATAACATAGTACAGGAAAACATTGTTCTACATCCTAGTTTGTTAAGTAACAACTAGGGTCTTAAGAACTTATAAGTGGCCTTCTAAAATGCAACTCCGTGGAAGGAAGATGGGGCAATCTACTTCTGTAGTGATACTGCCTCAGAAACCCAAGGAGGGGTTGTTATGAGTCGGGTCCGACTCTATGGCACATAACAACAGCAACAACAAAACACAACTATTGGTCTTTTTTTGTCTAGAGCAAAGAAGAGTGAAGAAAGTCAAAGACACATGGAAACAATTAGTCCAAGGGACTCGTGGACCACGGCAACCTCAGTCTATATGACCCTGAGACCAGAACAATTATATGGAGCCTGGCTAAGTGATACCATAAGCTATCCTCTTTAAAATGTTTAAAAAATTTTAAAATAAAGAGTGAAAAAATTGGACTCATATTCATTAAGATATGTCTCAAATCTCTCAGAAATTTAGTGAAACTTTCTGAAGTCCCTCATTGGCCTAGGCAAGTGGGTGTGGGCCCACAGGTACAACTAGATTGGTGAGTGCTGGGAAAATATGTGGTTCATTATATCCGTTACCCATGTCTGAGCCCCTCCATACCGGTCACCCTCTCCCACTTCCCACATATATCTCACTTAAACTGTATTTTTCACTTTCAAATCTCTTCTGAGGGGTAATTTCTAAACTTACTTTTTGTATATGCTCTAAACATTATAATAGAAAGAAAAGTATTTCACTACCCAATAATTTTTCATTTATGAAATATAACTAGACACCTCTCCTGTGTCAGCAAGTATACTATGAACTGGACTGTTCATTTATTTTTTGATGAGCATATGAGTTGTTTCTACCTTTTGGCCGTTGTGAGTAGCGCTGCAATAAACACTGGTGTACAAGTATCTCAGTCCCTGCTTTCATTTTTGTGGGATATATACCTAGGAGTACAATTTCTAAGTAATATGCTAATTCTATGTTTAACTTTTTGAGGAACTGCCACACTGTTTTCTACAATCCTATCAGAACTGAACGAAACTCCAATTTCTTCATGTCCTTGCCAACACTTGCTTTCCATATTTTTGACAATAATCATCTTAGTGGAGACGAAATTGTATCTCACTGTGGGTTTGATTTGCATTTCCCCAATGACGGCTTAAGGAGACCTGGTGGTGCAGGGATTAAATGCTTGGCATTAACTGAAAGGTTGGTGGTTCAAACTCACCAGAAACTCCACGGCAGAAAGATTTGGCAGTCTGCTTCCAAAAAGGTTATCAAACCAAAAAAACAAAACAAAACAAAATAAAACTCACTGTCTCTGAGTCAGATCCAACTCGTAGCGACCCCTCCTTGGGTTTCTGAGGCAGTATCACTACAGAAGTAGATTGCACGCAATCTTCTTTCCAAGATAAAGATTATAGTCTGGGAAATTCTATAGGGCAGTCCTACTCTGTCCTATAGGGTCACTACGAGTCGGAATCAGTTCAACAGCAGTGGTTTTGGTTTGGTTTGGTTTTGGTTTTATTAGGGTTAGAGGAAAAGAGGAATACACTCAAGGAGATGGATTGACATAGTGGCTGCAACAACGGGCTCAAACATACCTACTATTGTGAGGATGGCTCAGGTCTAAGCAACATGTAGTTTTGTTTTACATAGGGTCACTATGAGTCAGAGCTAACTTGTCTGTACCTAAAACAACAATGACTAAATGGAGTTGAACATCTTTTCATGTGCTTATTGACCATGTGTATATTTCATTTGGTGAAATGTCTATTCAAGTCCTTTTCCCATTTTAAAATTTGGTTGTTTGTCTTTTTGTTGAGTTGTAGGCATTCTTCACATAACCTGGGTATTAAATTCTTATAAAAAAATACTGTTATCAAATATTTCCTCCCATTCTGTAGGTTATCTCTTCTTTTGGTTGATAAACTCCTATGAAGGACAGAATTTCTAATTTCATGAAGCCCAATTTATCTATTTTGTCTTTGGCTGCTTGTGCTATCGGTGTCAGAATCTGCTAAAACTAGATCCTGAAGCACTACCCCAATGTTTTCTTCTCAGATTTTATAGTTTTACATCGTATATTTAGGTTGTTGATCAATTTTGAGCTAATTTTAACATATGGTGTAAGATATAGGTCCAAATCATGTCTTTTGCATGATAGAATGCAATTTTCCTTGCAGAATTTATCGAGGAGACTATTTTGAATAGACATAGCATCTTTATTGAAAATGAATTGACCATAACAACTAAACCCTTCACTTTGGGGTCAATTCCAACTCATGCTAACCCCATATGTTACAGAGTGGAAATGCTTCATTGGATTTTCTTAGCTGTAATCTTTATTGAAGATCACCAGGGATTTCTTCCACTGCACTACTTGCTGGATTTGAACTACCAACATGAGTAGCAGAGTGCAATTTGTGCCACCCAGGGCCTTAATTGACCATAGATGTATAGATTTATTTCTAGACTCTCAATTCTAGTTATTTGATGTGTTTGTTTATCATTACACAAGTACGAGACTGTTTTGGTTACTGTAGCAAGTGTGAAATCAGAAAGTGAGTTCTCTGACTAGATTCTTGTTTTTTTTCTTCAAAGAATGCTTTAGCTGTTCTGGGCCTTTTGTCAATCAAAGCAGTTGTCACTGAGTAGACTCCAAGTCATGGAAACTCCACGTGTGTTGGAGTAGAACTTTGCTCTGTAAGGTTTCCAAAGGCTGATTTTTTTTTTTTTTTTTTTAATTCTTAGTGTGATTTGTGTGAAAGTTTACAGAGCAAATTCATCTTCCATGTAATAATTCACATACACTTAGTCTCATGACATTGACTACGATTTCCCACAATGCCACATCTCTCTTCCCACTTCTTCCCCATAGTTACCTCTTCCCTGTGTTGCTCCTCCCATGCACTCCTGGCCCCCAGCTGTCTTCCTGTGCATACATAGCCCTTCTATTCTCCCATGATTGATCTCTCCAAGGAGTGTATCTAGCTAATGTAAAGGTTCAGCTCTTATGCCTGTCTTTTATCTTTTTTTGGCTAGAAGCCACAGGAGTGGGTTCATTTCCAGACTTGAAGGGTATGGTAGTACAGTTTGTGTGTCAACTTGACTAGGCCTGATTGAGTGGCTGGGCAGCTGGATGTAGTATTCCCCGTGATGAGACTGGTAATCAGCTCCATGGTAGAGTCTACTGTGAGCAGCTGAGTAGCTGCCTTAGGAAATGTGGTCTGCTTCCTGTACATAAGCAGAAGCCTTGAGGAATGGTCTCTAGCTCATGGCATGCTTGGACCCTGCATGTAGCTATATCGTTATTCAGCAGCCTGCTATGCTCTGCAGACCTTGGGAGTTCAATGGACATGAATTAATGGCCTGCTGTATGGTTTGGTAACATCAGGGCTGTGCCATTTTATTTATCAACCTTGGGCTTGTTAGGCTCAGCAGCCAGTAGCTGCCTGAGTGAAGAGATGCCTCTAGCTTCAGTTGGCCTGGAGCAAGAGGCAGAGCTAAAGCCCAAGGGTAAAGGGCTTTGACCCAGCCCCTAGGGCCTGGCATTTTGAACTTGGACTTAAGGCCTCCAAACTGTAAGAGAATAAACTCTAAGGCCATCCCATTTATGGTATATTCTTGTCAGAGTGGCACTAGGTAACCAGGTAACCAGAACAAAGGGCAGCTAGGGGCCGTAGTTTCAGGGGTTTCACCAGCAAACTTGTCATTTTTTTTTTTAATGATTTTGAGTTTTGTTCCACTTTTTCTCCCACTTTATCCAGGATCTCCTACATAGATCCTCCTCAAAGTGGTTGACAGTTGTAGCTGGGCACCATCTTGTTCTTCTGGTCTCATAGTCATATAGGCTGAGAATTTTGCATGGTGTACCAGTTCCTTGGACTAATTGTTTCCATGTGTCTTTGATTTTCTTCATTCTTCTTTGCTCTGGACAAGGAGACACCCATTGCTGCATCTAGATGGCTGCTTGCAAGCTTTTAGGATCCCAGTCACTACTTGCCAAAGTAGGATGTGGAACAATGTTTCAAAGACTGATTTTTCAGAAGTAGATCTCTAGGCTTTTCCTTCAAGGTGCTTCTGGATGGACTTCACACTTTCAGTTAGCAGCCAAGCATGTCAACTATTTTTACCACCCAGAAAATCCTTTTCAATTCCATATAAATTTGAGAATCCGCTTTTCCTTTTCTGCAAACAAAGTTGTTGTAATTTTAATGGATATTTCTTTGAATCTGTAGATTGTGTTGATAGCATTGGCATCTTAATAATATTAAGCCTTCTGATCCATGAACACAAAATGCCTTTCCATTTATTTAGTTCTTTGATTTATTTTAGCAATGTTTCATAGTTTTCAGTGTATAAGTCTCTCATTTTCCTGGTTAAATTTAATCTTAAGTTTTTTATTCTTTTAAATGTTACTTAAGGAGCTCTGGTGGTACAACGCCTAAGGCATTTGACTGCTAACCAGAGGTTGACAGTTCAAATCCTTCAGCCACTCCACAGAAGGAAGATAGGACAATCTACTTCTGTAAAGATTTATCACCTTGGAAACTCATGGGGGTCGTCAGAATTGACTCGATGGCAGTGGGGTTTTTTTTGTTTTGTTTTGTTTTACATGCTACTTAAATGGAATTTGTTTCTTAATTTTCTTTTCAAATTTTTAATTGCTGTTGTATAGAAACTCAACTAATCTTTGCATGTTGACCTTGTATCCTGTCACTTTATTTACTGAATTCATTTATTAGCTCTAAAAATTTCTTGTGGATTCTTTGGGATTTTCTATATTTTAATATCATGTTATCTGTGAAAGGGATTGTTTTACTTTTTTCCTTTCCAATTTGGATTTACTTTCTTTCTTTTTTTTTTTTTGCCTAATCACTTTGGCTCAGACTTTCAGTACACTCTTGGAAAGCAATGGTGAGAGCAGGAATCCTTGTCTCATTCCTGATGCTAAGGAGAATATTTTCAGTCTTTCTTCACTGAGTACAATGTTATCTGTAGGTTTCTCATAAATATCTTTTCTCATTTTGAGGAACTTTTCTTTTATCTCAAATTTCCTTTTTTTTAAGATCATGAAAGGGTATTGGATTTTATCATATGCTTTTTCTACATCAATTCAGATGATCATGTGTTTCTTTTCTTTTGTTCTATTAATGAGGTGTATTAAACTGAATGCTTTTCTTATGTTAAACCATCCTTGCTTTTCTGGGATAAATCTCACCTATCCTGTTGTATAATCCTCTTAATATGCTTTTGGATTAGGTTTGCTAGTGTTTTGTTGAAGAATTTTCAAGTCTATATTCATTAATTTTCTTGTGGCTTTGGTAACAGGGGAATTTTAATCTTACAGAATGAAATAGGAAGTGTTCCATACTTTTCTATTTTTTGGAATAGTTTAAGAAAGATTGGGGTCATTTGCTTGGTAGAATTCCCCATTGACACTATCTGGTCCTGGACTTTTTTATTTTCTCTTGTTAAAAGGTTTTTGATTACTGATTCAATGTCTCTTATTGTTATGGGTCAGTTGAGATTTTCTATTTCATCTTGAGTCAGTTAGATATATTGTGTGTTTCTAAGAACTTTTTCATACAGTTTTTCTGTTTTGTTGGAATACAATTGTTCACAACTTATGATTCTTTTTATTATTGTAGAGTCAGTTATGATGTCTTTATTTTCATTTCTTATTTTAGATAGTTGGATCATCTCTCTCTTTTTCTTTGTCAATCTAGTTAAAGATTTGCCAACTTCATTAATCTTTTTTTTTTTTTTGTACAACTTCTAGTTTCATTGGTTCTTTCTATTATTTTTTTTCTATTCTCTATTTCATTGATTTGTG
>NW_006921856.1:3569015-3577051 GCF_000298275.1 Orycteropus afer afer | reverse complement strand
TTTTTTTTTTTTTAAATTGTGATTTGGGTGAATGTTCACAGAGCAAATTCACTTTCCATACAGCAGTTCACATACACTTTGTCTTGTGACATTGATTACAATTTACCACAATGCAACAGCTCCCCTCCCACTTCCTCCCTATAAACCTCTTCAGTGTGTCCTTCCCTCCCATGAATTCCTGCCCCCTGAACTGTCTCCCTGTGCATACACAGTCCTTCTATTCTCCCATGATTGTTCTCTGTAAGGAGTGTATCTACTTAGTGTAAATGTTCACCTCATATACCTGACTTTTATTTGGCTGGAAGCCACAGGAGTGAGTTCAATTCCAGACCTGAAGGGCAGCTAGGGGCCATAGTCTTAGTGGTTCCATAGGATCTATCAGACCAGCAAAACTGCGCACCCCCCTTTTTTCCAAATGATTTTGAGTTTTGTTCCACATTGTTTTCCCACTCTATCCAGGATCTCCTACAGAGATCCCCCTCCAAGTGGTTGACAGTGGTAGCAGGGCATCATCCAATTCTTCTGATCTCATAGTTGTATAGGCTGAGGATAACATGGTGTACCAGTCACTTGGATTAATTGTTTCCATGCCTCTTTGTTTTTATTCATTCTTCTTTGATGTGGGTGAGGAGAGACCCATTGCTGCCTCTAGATGGCCACTTGAAAGCTTTTAAGGTCCCAGTCACTATTCACCAAAGCAGGATATGGAACAATGTTTTGGGTAGTATGTTATACCAATTGAGCTTGATGTCCCCTGTGATTGTTGTCCCAAGCCCATAGGTCCAACTACTTGTTCCCTCTGGGTAGCTGGCTTTGGCCAAGAAGTGACTACAAACTTGTCATTTCTCAGCTCTACTATATATCTGGGAATTCTTACAGAACATACCAATACACTTGTAGAAACATTGTCTACCAACCCTACACATAGTCTTGGGCACACTCCCCCCTCCAAAGACATACCTATAGGTCAGCCTGTCCACCCATCTATTCACCCATATATCCATGTTTGCCTTCACTGACAATGCAGTACTGGATGTGCAAAAGGGTTCATCTTTGTTGTCTGTACCTCCCATGTACCTCTCTATGTCTTCTTTTTCCTCATTGCCACAGTGTTGATCACTCACATTTGGTATAATGCCTTTCACTTCACCTAAATCAATACTTGTCTCTACCTATGTAACAGTGTTCTCTCTCCTCCTCTCCCACCCCTGGTACCCAACAAAGGAAATTTCCTTCCATCTATAAATCTTTCCTTGACTTTTTATTATAATGGACTAATAAAATATTTGTCCTTCTGTGATTGACTTATTTCACTTAGTATAATGTTTTCTAAGTTCATCCACATTATGCCGTGTTTTGCAGATTCTACACTACTCTTTAGGGTTGCATAGTATTCCATTGTGTGTATGTACCAAAGTTTGGTTATCCATTCTTCAGTTGATGGACACTTTTGAGCTATTATAAATAGTGCTGTGATGAACATGGGTTCATATATCTGTTCTTGTCCCATCTCTCACTTCTTTAGCATGTATGCCTAATAATGGAATGGCTGGGTCAAATGATATTTCTAATTCCAACTTTTTAAGGAATCACCATACTCCTTTACACAGTGTCCGCACAATTTTACAGTTCCACCAGCAGTGTATGAGAGTTACAATCTCTCTGTATCCTTGCCAACATTTGTTATTTTCTGTCTTGTTGAACTTTGCTACTAGTGCTGGGGCAAGATGGTATCTCATTGTGTTTTGATCTTCATCTCTCTAATGGCTAATGATCATGAGGATTTCTTCATATATTTGTTGGCTGCCTGGATATCCTCTTTGTTGAAGTGTTTATTCATGTCTTCTGCCCATTTTTTAATTGGATTATTTGTCGTTTTGTTGTTGAAGTGTTGGAGTTTTCAATAAATTCTAGAGATAAGTCCCTTGTCAGATATGTCATTGCTAAATATTTTTTTCTCAGTTTGTTAGTGATTGGTTTTTCCACATCTTTAAAGAATGTTGATGGGATCTGGATTGGGATTGCACTGAATATATAGATTGCATTGGGTAGAATTGACATCTTCACAATGTTCAATCTTCTTATCCATGCACTGGTATGTTCTTCCATTTATGTAGATCTCTTATGGTTTCTTGAAGTAGTGTTGCATAATTATCTTTGTACAGGTGTTTTGTGTCACTGGTAAGATTTTTTCCCAAGTATTTTATTTTTTTGGTAGCTATTGTAAATGGTAGGAGCTCTGGTAGCATAGTGCCTAAGGCACTTGACTACTAACCAGGAGGCTGGTGGTTGAAACCCACCAGACACTCCTTGGAAGGAAGGTTGGGCAATTTACTTCCGTATGGTATGATACCACCTCAGAATCCCAAGAAGGGGTCGCTATTAGTCGGGTCTGACTCGATGGCACATAACTACAACAATATTGTAAATGGTATTGATTTCCTTATTTCTTTTTCGGCAATCTTTCTGCTGGTGTAGAGGAATTCAACTGATTTTTGGATGTTGATCTTGTATCCTGCCACTATGCTAAATCCCTCAATTAGTTTCAGTAGATTTTTTACTGAAACTCTTGGGTTTTCTACGTATAGGGTTGTATCATCAGCAAATATGAATTGTTTGACTTCTTCCTTACCAATTTGGATTGCTTTGATTTCCCTTTCTTGCCTTATTGCCCTGGCTAGGACTTCCAATTCAATGTTAAGTAAAAGTGGTGATAGTGGCCATCCTTGTCTGGTTCCTTTTCTCAAGGGGAATGGCTTCAGTCTCTCTCCATTGAGAATAATGTTGGTTATTGGTTTCACATATATGCCCTTTATTATGTTGATGAATATCTCTTTTATTCCAGTTTTACTGAGAGTTTTGATCAGGAATGGGTGTTGGATTTTATAAAATCCCTTTTCTGGGTCAATTGATATGATCAAATAGTTCTTTTCCCTTGTTTTATTTATGTGACAACTGACATTGATTGTTTTTCTATTGTCGAACCATTCTTGCATACCTGATGAATTATTTTCCTGATATGATATTGAAGTGTATTGGCTAAGATTTTTTTTGAAGATTTTTGCATCTATGTTCATGAGGGATATTGATCTGTAGTTTTCCTTTGGAGTAATGTCTTTGCCTGGTTTTGGTATCTCTGTTCAAAGCACTCTCTTTAGTATCTCTTGTCTACCTGGTTTTGGTATCAAGGTTATGTTTGCTTCATAAAATGTTCTTAGGAGGATTCCGTCCTTTTCTATGTTTTGGAATAGTTTGAGTAGAAGTGGTGTCAGTTCTTCTCTGAATGTTTGATAGAATTCTCTGGTGCAACTCTCTGGGCCAGGACATTTTTTTTTGTTGGTAATTTTTTATGACCTGTTCATTTTCTTCTTTGTTATGGATCTGTTCAAGTTTTTCACCTCAGTTTGTGTTAGTTTAGGTAAGTCGTATGTTTCTAAAAATCTGTCAATTTCTTCCAGATTCTCAAATTCCTTGGAGTGTAGTTCCTAAGGCATATGACTGCTAACCAGAAGCCTGGTGGTTCAAACCCTTCCTCAGAAGGAAGATTGGGCAATCTACTTCCATAGTGATAATGCCTCTGAAACCCAAGGAGGGGCCACTATGAGTTGGGTCCAACTTGACGGCACATAACAACAACAACAACAACAACAAAAAGTTCTTCACAATATCCTGATATTATCCTTTTTATTTCAGTTGGTTCTGTTGTGATGTTGCCCATTTTGTTTCTTATTTGTGTTATTTTAGGAGCTCTGGTAGCATAGTGGCTAAAGCACTTGACTGCTAACCAGAAGGCTGGCGGTTCAAACCCACCAGCCACTCCTCGGAAGGAAGGTTGTGCAATCCTACTTCCGTAGTGATACTGCCTCGGAAATCCAAGGAGGGGTTGCTATGAGTCGGGGCCGACTCGACGGCACATAACAACAACAACAATTTGTGTTATTTGTATTCTCTCCCTCTTTTCCTTTGTTACATTTGTCACCAGTTTTTCAATTTTATTAATCTTTTCCGAAAACCAACTTCTAGTCTTGTTGATTTTTTCTATTGTCTATATTCTGTTCCATTTATTTCTGCTCAAATCTTTATTATTTCCTTTCTTCTGGTGACTGTAGGCTTTTCTTGCTGTTCTTTTTCTAATTGTTGGGATGTTGGGTTAAAGTGTTGATTTTGGCTCTTCTTTTTTGCATGTGTGCGTATGCTATAAATTGGCCTCTGATCATTCCTTTTTTTTTTTGTGTCCCAAAGATTTTAGTATGTTGTATTTTCATTCTCATTTGATTCAAGGAATTTTTAATTTCATTTTTGTTTCTTCTCTTACCCAGTTGTTCTTAAGGACAGTGTTGTTCAGTTTCCATGTGTTTGTTCCTTTTCCATTAATCTTCCTATTGTTGATTTCTAATTTGATAGCATTGTGATCTGAGAAGATGCTTTGCAGTATTTCAAAGTTTTTAAATTTATTAAGGCCTGGTTTATAGCCTAACATATGGTCTCTCATGGAGAATGTTCCACACACACTGGAGAGGAATGTATATTGTGCTGTTGTTCGGTGAAGTGTTCTGTAGATATCTATAAGGTCAAGTCGGTGGTTTGTATTGTTTAGCTCTTGTGTTTCTTTGTTGAGTTTCTTTCCAGTTCTATCTTTCATTGAAAGTGGTGTATTAAAGTATCCTACTATGACTGTGTAGTCATCTATTTGCCTTTTCAAATCTTTTAAAGTCTGATTTATATATTTTGGGGCTCTCTCATTTGATCCATAGATATTTACTATGGTTATATCTTCTTGTTCTGTTGATCTTTTGATCATTATATAATGTCCTTCCTTGTCCATTATAGTGGTTTTTGTCTTAAAATCAATTTGATCAGAAATTAATATTGCCATTCCTGCTCTTTTTTGGTTGCCATTTGCTTGATTTATCTTTTTCTACCCTTGATTTTTAGTCTATTTTTGTCTTTGTCTTTAAGGTTTGTCTCTTGTAGACAAAATAGTGATGGGTTATGCTTTCTTATCCAGTTTGCAACTCTCTGTCTCTTGAGTGGTGCATTTAATCCATTGACATTCAGTGTAATTATCGACAGGCATGAATTGGTTGCTATTACTTTGTTGTGTGTTTTTTTCATGGTGTTTCTAGTTTCTTTGTTGCATGTAATTTTCTGTGCTGAGCTCATTATGTTTACAAATCATATTATCATCTCCCTTGTTTCTATTGTTTTAGTATTTGCTAAATATTTGTGTTTGTCCTCTTTTTTATTGTGATGTGATGGTTTATCATTTTCCTTTGAGGTTTACCCTGTGATTTATAATTTTCTTCCCAAGTTTAGAATAGTCCATTGTATCTTGTACCTCTCTTGACTTCCTCACCATTTAGAAATTCTATAACTACACTATATTTTTCCCTCTTTTTGTTATTTAGTTGTTCTCATTTGCCAACTGATATCTCTGATTCCCTTTTTACAGTCATGTAAGCTTATTTTGCTTTGATACATCTATAGATGGTTTGGTTTCTGGGTTATTTTTTCTTGTATATTAATGGTTAGTTGTTGTTTGCCATCACTGGCTCTTTGTTCAAAGGACTTCTTTTAGTAGCTCTTATAAGATTGGTCTGATTTTAACAAATTCCCTTAATTGCTGCTTAGTTAGAAATCTCCTACTTCCACTATCATATTTGAGGGATAATTTTGGTGGATATATAACTGTTGATTGGAAATTTTTCTCTTTCTGGATTTTATAAGCACCATCCCATTGTCTTCTTACTTGCATGGTTTCAGCTGAGAAATTAGAGCTTATTCTTATTGGTTGTCCTTTATAGGTAACTTTTCCTTTTTCCCATGCTGCTTTCAGGATTCTTTCTTTGCTTTTGGTTTTGGTCAGTTTTATGGTCACATGTCTTGGTGATTTTCTATTGGGGTCTATCCTGTTTGAGGTTTGTTGGACTTCCTGAATATTCTCATCTTTCATCATATAAGGGAAGTTCTCTTCCAACAAATCTTGGATTATTTTCTCAGAGGTTTTCTTTCTTCTCTTCCTGTTCTGGAATTTCAATTGCACATAAGTTACTCCTTCTGATGGTATCCCACATGAGCCTTAGGCTTTTTTCATTTTGTTTTCATCTTTTTTCTCATTGATCCCTTTCCAAAGAAGTATTCAGGTATTTGTCTTCAATCTCATGAATTGTCTTCCATTGATTCAATTCTACTCCTTTGACCTTTCAATGTGTTATCTATTTCTGAAAATTTAGTATTAATCTTCTGGATTTTTATCTGTAGATATTTGTATCATTTCTAATGTTTCATTTATTGTGTTATTTTGTTCTTGCATTTTCTTCCAAATTTGTTTTAGAATTTACCTGTGTTTTCCTTAATTTTGTCAGTGTTTTTCTTGATCTCTCTCTCAATCCTTTGAAGATACCTAAATATAATTCTTTGGAATTCCTTATCAGGGAGTTCCAATGCTGCTTCTTCCTCAAGGATATATTCTTCATCTGTATCCTGCTCCATTGTTTCTACCATTTTATTTTGCTTCTTTGTGTGGACTGTGATGGTCTATTGTCTCTAGACATTGTGACTTTGTTGTATTTACATCTTTGTTAACTCTGAAGAGCAGTTAAAGGTGAGTCAGGCTTTTCTTGGTGGTTGTTTATCTTTGGCCACTTGGTGGAGAAAGAAGTGGTGGCTCTCACTCAGTAAGTGGAGTTGCAGGAGGTGCAAGTATTGTTTCATCATATGGACATGGTTGCTGTTTCCCACTCAGATAAAAACAAGTGAAAAGCCATTAAAAAAGTAAAAGCAACCAGACAAAAGACAAACTGCATAAACACACAGGAACGATTACCAAAAACAACAACAACATCAACAACAATAAAACCCCTGCAATATCTGGGGAAAGGGCAATAAGAAAAAAGAGGTAGGACAGGACAATAATGAATAAAGAAATGGGAAAAATGCAAAAAGAAAAATAAAGAATGGGGAGAATGATGAAGAAGAAAAAAATGGGCACCATGAACAGGGAAGAGAGAAAAAAGGGAAATCTAAAACCTGGGAAGTAAAGAATAAATAGTAATAATAAAAAATATGAAAAAAAATTAAAACAGCCAAAAAGAAATAAACTGAACAAAAAGGAAAAGAAAAAAATTTGGGCAGGGTGGGGCAGGGCAACCAGTCTCTGTTGGAGCTCACAGATTGGGAGGGAATTCCTGCCAGCCCAGAAGGTCAGTGGGAGTGAGGGATGGCTGCACTTCCTTTCAGCAAGAGGGTGTGAGGCATGAGAGTAATAAGGGAAGTATCGCTGTTTTCTAGCATTCACGTCCATAAATGTTCTTGCGGTCCCCAGCAAGTGGAGCCTATTCTTAGGTCCCTAGAATCTGAGAGAATGCTGCTGCTTTAAATATCCAAAATGATGGAACTGCTTGTACATATTCAAAGTGGCTGTGCCCTTCAGATAGGCAAAAGTCCGCAGCTCAACCCATCTCCCTCTGTACTGCTTCCTAGTTTACTCACCAGCCCCCAGTGCAGTCCTCCACACAGCTCCTGGCTAGCAGGGCTGATCTTTAGGTCAGTTCTCAGGTTCCAACACTACTTGGCAATATCCAAACTGTCCATGTTGTCAGGATTGCCGATAGACCGCAGCTCTGTATGTCTCCTTTTTTGGTGTTTCCATGCAGGTTCTTCCACTAGTTGGAGTCCAGTCCACTTCTGTATCCTTCCCTTCAAAGCTCAGGGCTCCAGGGTTATCCTTTTTATCTGCATTAATTGGTTCCTCTTTTCTTTTTGGAACACAGTCTGTGGAGTTTGTCTGCCTATTCCATCATCTTACCAGAACTCACCTTTGTTGGACTTCTTGAATGGATATATTCTCATCTTTCATCATCATTGTTGTTGTTGTTGTTTTGTGCTGTGGAGTAAGATCTGACTCATAGTAACCCCTCCTTGGGTTTCTGAGGCAGTATCACTATGGAAGTATATTGCCCCATCTTCCTTCTGAGGAGTGGCTGGTGGATTTGAACTGCCAGCCTTCTGGTTAGCAGTCAAATGCCTTAGGCACT
>NW_006921856.1:3563567-3568415 GCF_000298275.1 Orycteropus afer afer | reverse complement strand
AGTAGGATTGCCCAACCTTCCTTCCGAGGAGTGGCTGGTGGGTTTGAACCGCCAGCCGTCTGGTTAGCAGGCAAGTGACTTAGCCACTATGCTACCAGAGCTCCCTTTGGGTCTGTATCCTGGTCCTTTTTTCTCTTGCTTTATCTTGCTTCTTTGTGTGGACTATGATTCTCTGTTGTCTCTGAGACATTGTGATGTTTTTGTCTTTATATTTACATAGTGATTGTATGTTGGAGTCACTTGCCCATGATTTTAGTTTTTCTTCTTTTGTTTGGATGTTATCTATGTAAGTAGGCTACCGTGTTCCTCTGTTTGCTAATTGGCAGCACTTACACACTTACCACCTGTCTCCTTCTTTTTCCATGATCAGGGATATATATATCTATATATATATAATTTCCATTGTCAGGGATATATATATCACTGCCATCTTTGGCAAATGGAGCCTATTCTTAAGTCCCTGGAGTCAGAATGAGAGTTTGGTCACTTTAAAATCCAATATGGCTACCACATGTAAACATTCAAAATGATGGCACCGTTGGTCATTTTAAATATCCAAAATGGCCCCATTGGTAAACAATCAAAATGGCTGCACCCTTATGACAGCCAAAATTCCACAGTTCAGGTTGTCTACTTCCTGGCTGTTTCCATTCCTAGTCACAGGTTAGTTGTCCCTGAAGCCCTTGACAACCAGGGGTGATCTTTAGGTCAATTATCAGGTCCCAACATCACTTGGAAATATTCATGCTGTGGTCCCCTCAGAGTAGCTAACAGTCCGCAGCTGACCATCTCCTATTCTCTGTTTTCATTCAGGTTTTTCCACTAGTCAGTGCCTAATCCACTTCTGTATATTTCCTTTCAAAACTCAGGATTGCAGGATTATCTTCTGTATTTTTGTCAATAGGTTTCTCTTTTCTTTGTTGAAGAGGGTCTGTGTAGCTTGTCTCCTTATTCTGCTGTCTTACTGCAAGTCCCAATTTATTTTTTTTAAATGAAAATATTTTATTGTGTTTTTGGTGAAAGTTTACACAGCAAATTAGGTTCCCATTTAACAATTTCTATACAATTTTTTCAGAGACATTAGTTACATTTTTCACAGTGTGTCAAATTTCCCATTTTTTTTGTTCTGGTTGTTCTGTTTGCAGTAATCTACGTTTCTTTCTTCCTTGCCTTCTTGACTTTGTTGTTGTCAGGTGCCATAAAGTCAGTTTTGACTTACAGTGACCCTATGTAGAATAGGACAAAATACTGTTTGGTCCTATGCCATCTTCAAAAACATTGCTATGTTTGAATCAATTTTTGCAGCCACTGTGTCAATCCATCCCATTGAGGGTCTTCTGACATCTCCTTCATTGACCTTCACTATACTGAGCATGATATCTTTCTCCAGGGACTGGTCCCTTCTGCAACATGACTAAAGAAGGTGAGATAAAGTATAGCCGTTGTTTCTTCTAAGGCACATTCCAGCTGCACTTCCTCTGCGACAGATTTGTTCATTCTTCTGGCAGTCCATGTTTTTTTTTTCAGTATTCTTCACCAACACCACAATTCAAAGACATCATCTCTTCATCTTTTCTTCAGTCATCTGTATTCATTGACTTGTTTTCACATGCATATGAGGCTACTGAAAATACAATGGCTTGGTTCAGGTGCACCTTAGTTTTCAAAGTGACATCTTTGCTCTTAAACACTTTAAAGAGGTCCTTTGCAGCAGATTTTCCTAATGCAATACTTCACTTGATTTACTGACTTCCACTTTTATAGATGTTGATTGTGGACCCAAGTAAAATGAAATCCTGATAACATCAATCTTTTTCCATTTATCATGATGCTGCTTTTTGGTCCAGTTTGAAGATTTTTGTTTTCTTCATGTTGAGGTGTAATCCATACTAAAGGCTGTTTGCCTTTGATCTTTATCAGTAAGTGTTTCAAGTCTTCTTAATTTTCAGGAAGCAAGGTTGTGATCTGCATATCATAGGTTGTCAATGAGTCTTCTTCCAAACGTGATGCCACATTCTTGTTCATATACTCTAGCTTCTCCAATTATTGGGTCAACACACAGATTGAATAAATGTGATGAACAGATATAAACCTGACACATAGCTTTCCTTATTTTAAACCATGCAGAATCCCATTGTTCTCTTTGAATGACTGCTTTTTTTTGTTCTATGTCCTCAGGATCACAATTAAGTGCTTTGGAATTTCTTTTCTTCACTATGTTATCCATAATTTGTTATGACCCTCAAAGTCAAATGCTTTAGCATAGTCAATAAAACACAGTTAAACATCTTTCTGGTATTCTTTGCTTTTAGCCAAGATCCATCTGACATCAGCAATGATATCCCTCATTTTATATCCTCTTCTGAATCTGGCTTGAGTTCCTGACAGTTTTCTGTCGATGTATGACTGCCACCATTTTTTATTTTCCTCAGCATAATTTTACTCTTGTGTGATGTTAATGGTATTGTTCTACAATTTCTACATTCCATCTGATCACTTTTGTTTGGAATGGGAACAGATGTGGATCTCTTCTACTTGTTTGTCCAAGTAGCCATCTTCTAAGTTTTTTAGCATAAATGAGTGAATGCCTTCAATGCTGCAGTACCTCCAGCACTGCATCCATTTGTTGAAACATCTCAATGGGTATTCCATCAATTCCTGGAGCTTTATTGTTCACCAGTGCCTTCAGTGCATCTTCTACTTCTTCTTTCAGTACCATTAGTTCTGGATCATATTCTACTTCCTGAAATGGTTGAACATTGACTAATTATTTTTAGTACAGTGACTCTGTGAATTCCTTCCATCTTCTTTGGATGCTTGCTACATCATTCAATATTTTGCTCATAGAATTCTTCAATATTGTAACTAGAGGCTTGATTCTTTTTCTTCAGTTCTTAAGAAATGCCAAGCAGGTTCTTCCCCATTTGATTTTCCCACTCCAAGTCTTTGCACATTTCATTATAATACTTTTTGCCCACTCGAGTTGCACCTTGAAATCTGTGTAACTCTTTTATTTCATCATTTCTTCCATTCACTTTAGCTACTTTCCAAGAGGATGTTTCAGAATTTCTTCTGACATCCACTTTGGTCTCCTTTTCCTTTACTGTCTTTCAAATGTCCATTTGCTTTCTTCATGTATGATGTTCCTGACATCATCCCACAAACTCATCTGATCTTTGGTCACTGGTATTCCAAGCATCAAATCTATTCTTCAGATGATCTCTGAAATCAGGTGGGATATATTCAAGGTGATATTGTGGCTCTTGTGGAGTTGTTTTAATTTTCTTCAGCTTTGATTTAAATTTGCATGTGAACGATTGATTGCTCCATAGTCAGCCCCTGGCCTTGTTTTGACAATGAGATTGAACTTTCTTTCCACAGATGTAGTTGATTTGATTCCTCTGTATATCATCTGGCGAGGTCTACCTGTATAGTCAGCATTTATGTTGTTTGAAAAGATATTTGTAATGAATAAGTTGTTAATTGTACAAAATTCTATCATGTGATCTTCAGTGTCATTTCTGTCACCAAGGCCATATTTTCCAACTACTGATGTTACTTCTTTGTTTCTAACTTACAAATTGCAATCACCGGTAATTACCAATATATCCTGAGTGAATGCTTGCTCATCTTCAGACTGCAGAAGCTGGTAAAAATCTTCAATTTCTTCATCTTTGGCTTTAGTGGTTTATGTGTAAATTTGAATAATAGTACTATTAACTGGTCTTCTTGTCTAAAGATCATGTTGGCTGAAGTCAGTCCCTTGGACTAATTGTTTCCATATGTCTTTGATTTTCTTCACTTTGCAACTTGAGGCCTAAATTTTTACTCCAGTTCTTTCAGCTTGAGAAATTCTGAGAATGTTCTTCTTTTTTGGTTTTCTAACTCTGGGTCTTTGAACACTTCATTATAATACATTACTTTGTCTTCTCAAACTGTCCTTTGAAATCTTCTGTTTAGTTCCTTTATCTCTTCATTTCTTCCATTCACTTTAGCTACCCCCTGTTCAAGAGCAAGTTTCAGAGCCTCTTCTGACATCCATTTTGGTCTTTTCTTCCTTTCTTGTCTTTTTAATGACTTTTTTTTCCTCAACTTTGTGCTTACTCCACTTAGCATGCCCAACACTGTAAACATGATGTTTTTGAAGAACACTTAGAATGTTTTCTTCCCCTGCCAGTAACCCACAGTGACTCTGTAGTACCTAATGTGCTGAGCACAAGTGTCTTATCTTAGCTCTCAAGAAATATTGCAATATCACCACTCTATATCTTCATAACTCACACCTTATCTCTGTAAGATTATTCTGCAGCAAAACAAAAATAGTTCCCATTCCCAGAATACCCTACATATTTTCTAACCTCTAAACTCTTGTTCATGTGATTACCAGGATCTGGAAGAGCTCTCCTTTCTATATATGTCCACTGAGACCCTATACATCATTTAAGGCCAACCTTGAGCATCACAACCTCTATGAGTCTTATATGATCAAACCCTCCTGACACTTTGTATCTTACTCATGATACTCATTATATTCACCCTGGAATTTTATTGTCCTCTCTCACATAAGGAAACCAAAAATGAAGGAACATGCTCAACATATCCCAATTTGAAAGAATTGAAAAGAAAATGCAAGTCTCAAGTTGCAAAATTGAAGTATTCTATGGTTAAAATACCGAGAGGGACCAGGTCTTCGGGAGCAAGGTAAGCACAGGCGTAGCACAGAGTAGCAGGCCGGAGGAGCAGGAGGAAGGGGTGGGACCCAGGAAGCCAAAGAGAAGAGTGTTCAGCCACGGGGCAGTTTAAGCATAGGCACTGAAACAAGGCGGGCTTGTGCTTACTCACTGATCT
>NW_006921856.1:3553522-3560067 GCF_000298275.1 Orycteropus afer afer | reverse complement strand
GCTAACCAGAAGGCTGGCGGTTCAAACCCACCAGCCACTCCTCGGAAGGAAGGTTGGGCAATCCTACTTCCGTAGTGATGCTGCCTCGGAAACCCAAGGAGGCGTTGCTATGAGTTGGGGCCGACTCGACGACACATAACAACAACAACAAAATGGTCAAAATATTGAATGACAAAAGAAGATAGAGAGAATGCTCAGAGTCATTGTAACAAAAAGAATGTTTTGTCATTTAACCATTTTAGGAGGGAACATATGATCAAGAACCATTGATACTGAAGTAAGAAGTCCAAGCTGCAATGATGGCATCGACAAAACCCAAATTTCCAGGAAATGACAGAATATTAATTGAGATGTTTCAACAAAAGGATGCAATGCTGGAGACAGCTACCTGGCCAATTGACTGGAAGAGATCCATATTTGTGCCCATTCAAAGAAAGGTGATCAAACAGAATGCAGAAATCATCAAATAATATTAATATCACATACATGTGAAATTTTGGTGAAGATTATTCAAAACCAGTCACAGCAGTGCATTGACAGGAAGCCGTCAGAAATTCAAGCCAGATTCAGAAGAAGATATGGAATAAGGAATATCATTGCTGATGTCAGGTGGATCTTGGCTGAAAGCAGAGAATACCACAAAGATTTTTACCTGTGGTTTATTAACTGTTGTTGTTGTTGTTGTTAGGTGTTGTCAAGTCATCTCTGACTCATAGCGACCCTACATACAGCAGAACAAAACACTGCCTGGTCCTGTGCCAGCTCCACAATCCTTGCTATACCTGACCCCAGCATTGTAGATACTTTGTCAATCCATCTTGTCGAGGGCTTTCCCCTTTTTCATTGACCCTCCTCTTTACCATGATATTCTTCTCCAGGGAATGGTTCTTTCTTACAACACAACCAAAGTAGGTGAGAAGTCTGGCTATTCTTGCTTCCAAGTAGCATTCTGGCTGCACTTCCTACAGGACAGATTTGTTAGTTATTTTAGCAGTCCACGGTACTGTCAGCATTCTTCACCGACACCACAACTCAAAAGCATCAACGCTTCTTCAGTCCTCCTTATTCATTGTTCAGCTCTCACATGCATAAGTGGCGATTGAACATACCATGTCTTGGGTTAGTTGCACCTTAATATTCAAGGAGAAATCTTTGTTCTTCATCACTTGAAAGAGGTCTTTTGCAGCAGATTTGCCCAATGTAATATGGCATCTGATGTCTTGACTGCTGTTCCCATTGGTGTTGAAAGTAGAACCAAGTAATATGAAATCCTTGACAACTTCAATCTTTTTTCCATTTATTGTGATGCTGCTTATAGGTCCAGTTGTGAGGATTTTTGTTTTCTTTATATTGAGACGTAATCCATACTGTAGACTATAGTCTTTAATCTTTATCAGTAAGTGCTCCACGTCATTCTCACTTTCAGCAAGCAAAGTTCTGTCGTCAGCATATCGTAGGTTGTTAATGATTCTTCCTCCAAACCTGATGCAACGATCTTCTTCATATACCCCAGCTTCTCAGATTATTTGCTCAGCATACAGATTGAATAAGTATGGTGAAAGGATATAACCCTAACACACTCCCTTCTTGATTTTAAACTATGCAGTGTCTCCTTGTTCTGTCTGAAGAACAACTTTCTGGTCTATGTACAGGTTCCTCATGAGTACAAGTAAGTGTTCTGGAATTCCCATTCTTCTCAATGTTATCCATAATTTGTTATGATCTACACAATCGAATGTTTTTGCATAGTCAATAAAACATCTTTCTGGTACTCTTTGATTTCAGCCAAGATCCATCTGACAGTAGCAATGATACCCCTTGTTCCACAGCCTGTTCTGAATCCAGCTTGCATTTCTGGACGTTCTCTGTAAATATACTGCTGCAAGCATTTTTGAATTATCTTCAGTAAGATTTTACTTGTGTGTAATATTCATGGTATTGTTTGATAATTTTCACATTATCTGGGATCACTTTTGTATGGAATGGGTACAAATATGAATCACTTCCAGACAGTTGGCCAGCTAGCTGTCTTCTAAATCTCTTGGCCTAGCTGAATGAGTGCCTCCAGTGGGGTATCCATTTGTTGAAAGATCTCAGTGGGTATTCCATCAATTCCTGGACCCTTGCTTTTTTTTGCCAATTCCTTCAGTGCAGCTTTGACTTCTTCCTTCAGTATCATTAGTTCTTGATCATATGTCACCTCCTGAAATGGATGAATATTGACCAATTCTTTTTGGAACAGTGACTCTCTCTATTCCTTCCATCTTCTTTTGATGTTTCTGGCACCATTCAATATTTTGCCCATAGAAAGTTTCAGTATTGCAGCTCAAGACTTAAATTTTTTCTTTGGTTCTTTCAGCTTGAGAAATGCTGAGCATGTTCTTCTTTTTTGGTTTTCTAACTCCAGGTCTTTGGACATTTCATTATAATAATTGGCTTTGTCTTCTAGAACTGCTCTTTGAAATCTTTTGTTCAGCTCTTTTTTCTTGTTATTTCTTCCATAGTTCTGTTAACTATGAAATGGCGTTTGATTCTGTGGATCACAATACATTAGGGATATAATTGTTAGAAATGAAAATTCTAGGACATTTAATTGTGTCCATGTGAAACATGTACATAGACCAAGAGATATTTATTTGAACTGAATGAACAGGTACTGCATAGTTTAAAATCAGGAAAGCTGTATTCAGGTCAAATAATCTGAGAAGTTGGACTATATGAAGAAGAATATGGATTGGAGGCAGACTCATTGACAACCTGTGATATTTAGATGACACAACTTTCCTTGTTGAAAGTGAAGATGACTTGATACACTTACTGATGAATTTCAAAGATTAGAGCCTTCTTTATGGATTACACCTCAATAAAAAGAAAATAAAAATCCTCACAACTGGACCAATAAGCCACATCATGATAAATGGAGAAAAGATTGAAGTTGTCAAGGACTTCATTTTACTTGGATAAACAATCAATGCCCATGGAAATATCAGTCAAGAAATCAAATTATATATTGCATTGGGAAAATCTGATGCAAAAGCCATCTTTAAAGTGTTTAAGACCAAAGATATCATTTTGAGGACTAAGATGTGCCTGACTCAAGCCATGGTATTTTCAATAGCCTCATATGCATGCAAAATTTAAACAATGAATAAGGAAGACCTAAGAAAGATAGATACATTTGAATTTCTGGGTTGGTGAAGAATATTGACTATGGTGTGGACTGTCAGCATGTACAGAATTTGACTCATGTTCTTTGGACGTCTTATTAGAAGTGATAAGTCCCTCCAGAAGGACATCATGTTTGGTAAAATAGATGGCCAGTTAAAAAGAAGAAGACCCTTATTGAGATAGATTGACAATAGTTGCAACAATGGGCTCAAATATAACAAGGATTTTGAGGATGTTGCAGGATTAGCCACTGTTTCATTCTGTTGTTCATAAGAGTTCTGTAAGTAAGAACTGACTCAACAGCACCTAACAACAACTCCCATATTTCTAGCTCAGAGCCTTGTATTGAATAGACCTTTTAAGATAATTGTAGATTGAACTAAGCCCCACTTATGTGCCAAGTCCTCTGCAGATGCAGGTAATGTTGCACAGATGACCTTCTGAGGATGTCATGAAGCAAAGCATGCAGAATTATTCTGTAAACTCACAAGTGGAATGTACATTTGAGGCAATCCAATGATGATGACTATGATGGTAATGGTGTCATTATGGAGGATATTCCCATTTTCATCTTCATATCTTCTGCACCTTTCTCATCTTGCTCTGCCTCTTGATAGACTAGACCCCATAGACTATATTGGCCAGGCTCTTTTATCATCTGATTTTCTGTTGGGTTTGGCCAATGGGAAACACAATGGAAAATTAGAGTGAGAAGAGTTTGGGTATTTTTTCCCATAGATCTCTCCTCTCTGGGTCTCAGTTTGACAGCGGCTGAATTCTAAAGATCTCCTGTAAGCTACTGCCTTTCTTATAGTTAGAGCTTCTGACAGATTCTGGTACCCATACTCCATTTTGTCTTTTCAGAACTAGGATGGTAATGTTCTTGTTTTTGCCAGGCCCAAAATGTGTCATCAAAAATTCCCTTAACCATACCCTAACTGCCTTTTAAAAACTCTCCACAGTTTTCTCATTTCACTACATTTCTTACTGAAACTCTGACAGATACAATGGCTGATAAGGATGGTGATAGTCATAGTGGTTGTGGTGATTTTTCTTTCAGCTGGAAATCTGAGAATCTTAATGAACAACTCCATGTAGAGAATTGTGGCAGAGACTATAAAGATAATCACTGAATTAGATACTTACTGCTGTGTAACAAATTACTCCAAAACTAGTGGTTTAAAATAACAATAACAAATTATTATTTACCATGGTTTTTCCAAGTAAAGAATTTAAAAAGGGCACAGAAAGACTGTTTCTGCTTCATTGTATCTGTGGCCTCACCAAGAAGGTTTGAAAGGTGAAGGCTCATTCACTTACATTTCTAGCAGTTAATCCTAACTATTGGCTTGGGTACTAGGTGAGGTTTTCAGCTTAAACATACACACATGGTTTTTTCATGTGGCTTGGGCTTCCTCATAACATGGTGGCTTGGGCTTTAAGGGTGAGCATTTTGAGAAAGAGAGAGAGGATAAGCCAAACCAAAATCATATTACCTTTTGTAACTTAGCCTTGGAAATCGTGCAATGTCTCTTCCACATATTGTACTGATCAAGTTTCAGGGAGAGGGAATATAAATCCCATCTTTTGATGAAGTAGCATTGACAACACATTGTATGATATGGACTAAACTGATGTAAACCACTTCTCGGCCTACTCATAAAACTTTATGCACTCTTTCTTTCCATGCAGTTGCAACTGTGCAGAATACGTGTTTTTTTCCCCAGGACACAAAGACAGTGGGAAGAGGTCTGGTCACCACTTGCAGGAGAGCCAGGTAACCCATATTGACTTTTGTAAGATAATTAAAGTTTTATTGGGTTAATTCTTTTATTGGCTCAACTTACGCATATCTCCAAACTTCATCTGAATTAATGTGTTCCTCTTCCTGTATTAAACTATAAATCTATGATGACAGCAAAGGATTGGGTTAATTTCTTCTTCCTCCTTATAATCTATGCACCCCCAACACACAATTAAAGTATTAGTGAGCAATAAAATGACCAAGGGGAAGAGAAGAAGGAAGTGATAGGATTGCCTAAGTCATTTACCCATATGATCAATGACTGTTTCCAAAAAGGGCCTGGCCAAACCAATGGAAAGGAGAAAATGCTAACATGAGTGATGTAAATATTTAGTTCTTGTTTGAAAAGTCTGAGGGAAAAATGGAGATTTTTGTTCTGGAAATGATTGGCAGAAGTATGTCTGCAGGGACCTCAACACACCACAGAAGATACTATCTGAAAGAGAAAGTCTGCTTGATGTCATCCCAATCGAAAGCCTGGGAAAAACATCTGTCAAGTGATATTTAGAACTGACATTTTCATAAGGATCCAGTCTATAGAGGATTTCATAAGGCTTGGAAAAACGTATTTTTCATTCTTCTTTCTTTCTATCTCTGTAATAAAACAATGCTCACAGTGTTAAAAGTTGTTAACTTGCTGCATCAAAACAACATGTTTAGAGGGCTACATTTAAAACACTTATTGCTTAGAAATAATTTAAATAATAAGAAAATAAATAATAATAATAAAAATTTCAAGAAAAAATATTCCTTGCCCTAAATATTCCAGTGTATATTTCCTAAGAATAAGGATATTCTTATAGAACCACAGCACAGTTGCCAGCTTCACTCCTTTGATATTGATAACCACATTTTTTTCTAATGTATCATCACATTCAGATATTGTCAATAATTTGACCAGTAACATACTATAGCATTTTTGTGCTACAAAACAACTCTCATTGGTCTCCTTAATCAGGACAATTTCCAAAACGTTTATATTTTATTACATTGACAATTTTGAAGAAGACTTTTGAAAATAGAATATTTCTCATTTTCAGTTTTCTGATGTTTCCTCATAACTACATTCAGGTTGTGCATTCCTGGCCAGAATACTTCATGGATGATACTACATCTGCACAGTGTCTGTTACTTTTCATCGGTGATGTTGGTCTTAATCACTTTAGGAAAATGCTTAAAAGGAAGAAGCCTCCTGAAGGTATTCCTTATCAACTATTCCCAAAGTTTAATTCTATTTAGTTCCAGTTTATAAGGGAAATAGAGGGTATGGATTTTTTTTTTTAATTGTGATTTGAGAGAAGATGTACAGAGCAAATTCACTTTCCATATAGCAGTTTACATATACTTTGTCTCATGACATTGACCAGAGTTTACCACAATGCAACAGCTCTCCTTCCACTTCCTCTGCATAGTTACCTCTTCCCAGTGTCCATCCCTCCATGGACTCCTGCCCCCTAAGCTGTCTCCCTGTGCATAGGTAGCCCTTCTTTCTCAATGATTGTTCTTTCCAAGGAGTGTCTCTACCTCAGGTAAATGTTCAACTCATATGCCTGTCTTCTGTTTGGCTGGAAAC
>NW_006921856.1:3544395-3549977 GCF_000298275.1 Orycteropus afer afer | reverse complement strand
GGTCCAGGATTATCTTCTGTGTCTGTGTTAATTGGTTTCCCTTTTCTTTGTTGAAGAGGGTCTGTGCAGTCTTTCTGCCCAGTCCACCATCTTGCCGGAACCCTGGATGTTGTTATTAACAGAAAGAAGAAAGGCAAATATGCACTGAACTCAGCCATTGTGCTTTTGACTTGAGTTGTTGGGGCATGGTAGAGTTTCCACTTCGCACAGAGAGGAGAAGATGAGGCCAAAGCACATGACAAAGGTAGACTACAAGTTAAGTTTCAAAAGAGCCTCAATATTCTTATACACCCAAGGCCCTTTATTAGACATCAAGTTTTGGGAAATGGCACCTCAGACCCTTTATTTATTCTCAACCAAGTGGGAAATTCACTAAGGAGAACTGAATAGATAGAATTGTATAGAAGCCATTCTGGAAAGAAGCCATTGTGGATGGAAGTCTTTGCTCTTATGCCACTGATACTGTCCTGTGTCATATTTTCACATCCAGCTTAAGTGACGAAATAGAAGGAAATCTATCTAACTTTTGGAAGAAACTGATTAGAAAGGGATGGCTAACACATAGTATCTAGATCTAAAAAAAGATGTTGATAAATTCACATGGTTCAGTGTAAAGTGTAGTTAGAGCATCACAAAATTAAATAGTTTATTTCCATTTTTCATTGTTTCTGAACTTTAGATGTCTCTTAAAATCTATGTCATAGAAAACTAGTTAGCTCACAGGTAGAGTAGTTGTAAATTACAAGTCTAATTGTATGTAGATAAAGGTTCAACTAATAGTTACTTCATTTTTTTCTGCTACTTACAAAAAAAAATGAGACATAACTTACATACACCAAAATCCATCCTTTTTCTTTCATAATTCCACAAGTCTGACAAATATGTATAGATACAGAATAGTTGCATCCCCTCAAAAATTTCCCTTGTGGACCCTAAGGTCAATTGGCATAATATAGTCTACAAAGTCAATGTTCTTCATCCTACTTTGGTGACTAGTGACTGCGGTCTTAAATTCTTGTGAGTGGCCATCTAAGTTGCAACTATTGGTCTCTCCTCATCCAGAGCAAAGAAGAATGAACAAAATCAAAGATGCAAGGGAACAATTAGTCCATAGGACTACTGTACCATTTGGACTCTAGCCTCCATGACCCTGAGACAAGAAGAACTAATTGGTGCCTAGCTACCACTGCTAACTGCTCTGAAATGGGTAATAATATGCATTCCCAGGCAGAGTGGGAGAAATATGTAGAACAAAACTCAAAATCATAAAAATGACCAACTATACTGGTCTGATAGAGACTGGTGGAACTCCACAGACTATGGCCCTTAAACCCTTTTCAAGCCAGGAATTGCACTCAACCCCCATGGCTCAACTTTCAAACAAACAATAGACAGGCTTATAAGGTGAACAACATTACTAGGAAGATATGCCCTCATTAGAAAAATCAACCATGCAAGATGAAAAGGACAGCATTTGCCCAGGGATAAAGGTGAGAAAGCAGGGATAGGAAAGAAGGATGAAGGGAAAAGGTAAGTAAAGGGAGGAAGTGTGAAGAGTACTGTCACTTTGTGAGGATTGCAATGAATGTCACAAAACAGAATGTGTATGAATTGTTGAATAGAAAACCAATTTTCTGTGTAAAGTTTTACCCAAATCACAGACACAAAATGTTCCTCTATGCCCATTTGTTGTCAAGCCCCTCTCTCTCCCCCAGCTCCTGGCAATCACTCTTCTGTTTTCTATCCTCATAGTTTTGTCTTTTCCAGAATATCATATAAATGGAATTACACAGTATACATTCTATTTGTCTCTGGTGGCATAGTGCTTAAGGCATTTCACTGTTAACTAGAAGCCTGGCGGTTCATATCCACCAGCCACTCCTCGGAAGGAAGGTTGGGCAATCTACTTCCATAGTGATACCACCTCGGAAACCCAAGAAGGGGTCACTATGAGTTGGATCTGACTCAATGTCAAACATACCAACAGCAAAAAATTGTATTTGTCTAATTTCCTTTGCTTAATGAAATACATTTGAAATTAACACCTATCTATTGATACTGCATGCATTAGCAGTCTGTTCCCTTTTATTGCTGAATAGTATTCCGTTTTGTGAATATACAAAAGAATGTCCATCCAGAAGGATATTAGTGTTATTTTTAGTTTGGGCTATTATGAATAAAGCCATTATAAAAACCTGTTCAGGTACAGGTTTTTGTGTGAACATGGTTTCATTTCTCCTGGGTAAATACTTCAAAGTAAGATTGCTGAGTTGTATGATAAATGTAAGTTTAACCTTTAGGAAACTGCCAAACTGTTTTCTAAAGTTACTATTCTAGTTTGCATTCTTATCCACAATGCAAGAGAGTTCCCTATTGTGTTATTGTCAGCATTTTCTGTCTATTCTAATATGTGTATATTGGTATCTCATTTAATTTTTATTTCTATAATGACAAATGATGAATATATTTTCATATGCTTATTTATCTTCTTCAGTAAAGTGTTCAAAATTTTTTATCGAGTTTTTTTTTTCTTATTATTGAATTTTGGGTGTTTATTTTTTAATTTGGGTAAGTTTTTTATCTGATATATGTTTTGAAAATATTATCTCTTAGTTTGTGACTTTTCATTTTCTTTATGGAGTCTTTTGAAGAGCAGATATTTTTAATTTTGGTGAAGTCCAATTTATCAATTTTTTTTCTTTTATGTGTTGTGTTTTTGGTATCATATTTAAGGAATCTTTGTCTAATCCAAAGTCATATATATATTTGTTTCTTCTGGCAGTTTTACAGTTTTATATCTAGATCTGTGACCCAATTTGTGTTAATTTGTCAGGTGAGTTTTTTGTTTGATTTCTTGCTAAGATGATATTAAGTAAAGAATGCATTTTACAAATGATTAAGTTGTCAACTGAAATAATAATAACAAACACAAGACTAATGAAGCATCTGGCTGGCATGGTGGCCAGAGGCCAAGTATGGCTTTCCAGATGGGCTGATCCATGAACTGAGACCTGAAGGAATCAGCTAACTGGAGGTGGGGGAAGCAAAGGATATGAAAAGTTGTCCAAGCTGAGGAATGAACCAGTTTCCTAGAGCATGGCGGCAAAGAGTATGAATTTGAGTCAGATAGACCTGGTTTTGAACAATTCTGGGCAAATGACTTAACCTTTCTGGATCTGTAATATGAGAATTAATAGTTTTGTTATGAAAGGTTTCGTAATGATTAAAAGAAATGTTCACCGAACTCCAGTGAGCACTGAATGCTGGCTGTGTTTATAATTATTGACAGAACTCAAGCAATCTAGCTAGGCTGGAGAGCAGGTGAAGCAGGGGGTGGTAGAAGGTAAGACTCCAGAGAGGAGGCAGGGATAGGTGATCAATGATCTGGGATTGCACCCTAAGGAATGTGAATGTTATCTCTTTTGTAATGATTAGCCATGGAAGGATTTTAAGCAAAGTAGTGGCAAAGTCAGATATGGATTTTAGGGGAAAAAACAAAACACTTGGGTGTCACAGAGGACAACAGACTGCGAGGGGTCTGAATAGAGGCAGGAAGAACAGTTAGGAGACTTGCAAAAGTCCAGGCAAGAAATGAAGCCTGCAGGAATTGAGGCAATTGCAGAAGAATAGAGAGCAGAGGGAAGTGGTGGGGAGCTCTCAGAGGGTAGTACTAGAGGCTTGGTTGCCTATTAGGAGTGAAGTCGGGAGAATATAGTTACAGATGACTTCCAAGTGTCTGATTTGGACAAGACTGGAGAAGATGAGATGGAAGTGGCTTGCAGGGAAAAAAATGAATCCACTTTAATCTTGAGGAAACTGTGGATAATCCAAGTAGAGATGTTCTGTAGGCAATTGGATCTTTAGTACTAGAGCCTAAATGATGGCTCAGAGAAGCAAATACTGACCTTACTGATATCAACAGACTGGAAATAAAACCTACCTTGGGGATTACATCACCCAAGACCAGACTGGAGTGACAGCCAAACAGTCCATGTTCATATACCTTCTTTGATTGATTGACCTTGGTTACTGAACCACGCTGAGCCTTTCTTTTTCTCATCTCTAAAATGAGCATCAAAGTAGTATGTACTTGTGAGCTGATTTGAAAACAAAATATGTCCATATGCACAAAGTGGTTAGAGCAATGCCTGGCATAGAGTGCTCTATTATGTTTGGTGACTACTGTTGTTAGAAGAAGTTTCCAAGAAGTTACAGTTGATGGAGGAAGGGCTGAGGTGCCATGGAAAATACTGAGAAGGAGCTTCCAGAAAGGAGAGAAGATAGAAGATCTGGAGAATGTGATGATAGGGAAGCCAAAAGAGTATATGATTTGGTGAAAGAGAATACAAGGGACAGTTTCATAAGGTCCAGAGAGAAGGATTGGATAACCAGAAGGCCTCTGGCATCTTTGGTGGGAGTGGAAGCTGGTGGCAGAGGCTGGAGTGTGGTCAAGAGCTGAGGGAGTAGAGTCAAATAAATGCTTAGCTGAGAAAAGAAAAAGATAACTGGAGAATAATATTTCAAGCCGTCATACAGAGCAAAACATGTTACCTTATATAATACAGTATTTTCATCTGGCTGATATCCCCATTTTACAGCTAAGTAGACTGAGGCTCAAAGATGTTCACAGACTTACCCAAGGTCACACAGCTGGTAAAATGTAGTCTGATCTTAGACTTGGGTTTAAACTCTAAGTCCAATGAATGGAAGTAGAAGAAAGCAAACATGGACTTTTTTTTTAATAATTTATAATTATAAATTTATAATTTATAATTTTTTATAATTTATAATTGTGAAGAAGGTTATAGCAATTATAAATTTCAAATGATGGCTCCACTTCATCTCACTTTGGTCATATTTTCAGAAGGGACCAGTCCCTGGAGAAGAATATCATGCTGGGTAAGGTAGATGTCAGCAATAAAGGGGAAGACACTCAATGAGATGAACTGACACAGTGGTTGCAATGATGGGCTCAAGGATAGCAAGGATTATGAAGATGGCATAGGACCAAGCAGTGTTTCCTTCTGTTGTACATAAGGTCACTATGAGTCAGAGCTGACTCGATGACACCTAACAACAACAACAACAATCATGGACTAGGAACATTAATAGTTCAGTGGAATAATTCCACCTTCCATATGGGAAACCCAGGTTTGGTTCTTAGCCAATGTACCTCATGCACCACCACCCATCTGTCAGTAAAGGCCTGCATAGTGCTATGAAGTTGAAAAAGTTTCAGGGGAGCTTCTAGACTAAGACAGACTAGAAGGAAAGACCTGATAATCTACTTCTAAAAACAAGCTAATGAAAACCCTATGGAACAGAATGGCAAGGCACGAATGTCCTTGAAAATGCTTTGGAAACAAAGGAAAGAAAACATAGCACTTTGTATACTTTATATAATACAATACTCAAAACAAACCAGCAAAATCTATGTGATGGTCCCTACTTCATAGAGAATGATAGTGAGGCCCAGAGGTTGAGTGTTTAGCCTAAAATCACACAGCTAGGAAATAGGAAGATACCCAGGGTTAGGAAAAGAGAAGAGAGTTTTAAGTTCATGACAGTTCTTTATTATTATT
>NW_006921856.1:3513442-3540698 GCF_000298275.1 Orycteropus afer afer | reverse complement strand
CTTCAAGGCTCAGGGGTCCAAGATTATCTTCTGTGTCTGTGTTAATTGGTTTCCCTTTTCTTTGTTGAAGAGGGTCTGTGCAGTCCTTCTGCCTAGTCTGCCGTCTTGCAGGAACTGCCATCATGACAGTTCTTATAATTGTTCTTTCTTTTCAGGGATACAAAAATCAGAAAGAAAATAATCAATTTAGAACCACAGCAGCCATATTATGACTGGGTAACTCATTTTCAGGAAAAATTTTTTCTGCTGAATTTTGTTCCTTGATTCTAGACACTCATCTGATAATTCCACTGCACCTCTTGATGTAATTGGAATGACTCTCAGATTCAGATAAATGTTTGGTCATTGTAAGGTACTTGCCTCACAATGACAGTGTGGTGGTGGTAATGTGTGTAGTGCATTTGAGTTGTGTCATTCTCCTTGCAGGTGCTGTCGAGAATTTATCCCAGAACACATTTAGATATATCTGTAGGAAGGAATCAGGAGCTGGGTTATGGTCTGTAGTGACAGGTGCCTCCCTGGTCAGCTTTGCAATCATCAGTCCTGGAGAATGACCTCAGATCTCTGGAGAACGCTTTGTTCTTCACTCCATGCTCTCACCAGCCTTTGTTCTTGGCAGAGCTAATTTGGCTCAGAGTTAATTAGTAGGCTCTGAAGTTAAGTACAACAATGGCTGAAGCCAGTGGCTTCTTTCAGCTGGCTCTCTTTTCCAGGATGTGGGCAATTGGGACTGAGGTCTGAATTCTCAGCTTCTCATGCAAGGTATCTCTTCAGTTATGAGATGAGCTGCATTTTGCCTCTTCCCAGACTCACCTGTTATCCGGTAAGACCAAAATCATTTTATTCAGGAGTGGGTTAGAGAGTGCTGTGACACTCTTAGTAAGTACATGGATTGTCCTTGTGATCACTGGAACCCATTTGTGACAAAGCTGAAGTTCTTTTCTTTTTTCACTGGATAATGAACTATCTTTCTCTATAAGAGTGGGGAACTACTAGGGCTTACCAGAGGCCACAAAATAATATGTTTTATTGGGGCCTTGGCTTACCAAAGCTCAGAAACATGAACATAGGTTGTCAAGCTTCCAAGATTGTCAATCTTCCACAAACCCTTCAACCTGTAAAAAGTTCCATTGTGATCTCCCCCCTTGAGGCAGGGCTCCTTCCCAAACCCTGGATCTGAAGGCTATGCAGGCTCATTTATTTGTGGACTCTTGATCATAGAAAAGGGTATTTGAGATTTTTTTTTTTTTCAGTTTAAGTATTTCCTGTTCATCTTGAGATTCAGACAGGCCAAGAAAACCATCTAATCTCACAGAAGGTTAACCAGAACACTAATCCTCTGTTTTTCAGCAGGAACCCAGCTAGCCTTGGCCAACTGACATCCACAGATATGCAGATTGGATATGAAGACCTCTATGCACAACCACATGGGAGTGAATCTGTTGCCATCCAGCCTCTTATTTCTCCCTGACCTCAAGTCTCTAGTGTTTGTCTGGAGCCTGGTTTCTCTTTAATTAGTTCACATTTAGCTACCAGAGACAATATACCTCCACTCTTAAAAGGCCATAAAATATGGAGGTTAAAATGGGGCTGAATGTTATTAGTGGGCATTAATAACAATGTTAAAAAAAAAATCAGAAAACAACAAATGCTGGTAAGGGTGTAAAGAGACTGGAACCCTCATACACTCCTGGTGGGACTGTAATAAGGTGGAGCAACTGTGGAAAATGTTACCATGCTTCCTTAAAAAGTTGGAAATAAAAATACCATTTTGTTGTTGTTATGTGCTGTTGAGTCATCTCCGACTCATAGCGACCTTATGTACAACAGAAGGAAATACTGACCAGTCCTGTCCCAGCCTCACGATCCCTGCTATACTCAAACCCATCACTGCAGCCACCATGTCAATCCATCTTTTTGTGGGCCTTCCCCTCTTTTGTTGACCCTCCATTTTACCAAACATGACATCCTTCTCCAGAGAAGGGTCCTTTCTGACAACATGACCAAAGTAGGTGAGATGAATTCTGGCCATTCTGGCTTCCAAGGAGCATTCTGGCTGCTCTTCTTCTAGAACAAATTTGTTAGTTCTTTTAGTAGTCCACAGTACTTTCAGCATTCTTCACCAACTCCAAAACTAAAAAGCATCAACTCTCCTTTGATCTTCCTTACTCATTGTCCAGCTCTCACATGCAGCAGATTTGCCCAATGTGATATGTCTTTTGATGTCTTGACTGCTGCTTCCATTGGTGTTGATTACAGAACCAAGTAACAGGAAGTCTTCGACAACTTCGATCTTTTCTTCCTCTATCCTGATGTTGCTTATTGGCCCAGTTGTGTGGATTTTTGTTTTCTTTATATTGAGGTGTAATCCATAGTGTAGACTGTAGTCTTTAATTTTCATCCATAAGTGGTCTAAATCATCCTCACTTTCTGTGTATCGCAGGTTGTTAATAAGGCTTCCTCCAATCCTGATGCCACATTCTTCTTTACATAATCCAGCTTCTCCAATTATTTGCTCAGTATACAGATTGAATAACTATGGTGAAAGGATACAACCCTGACTCATTCCCTTCCTGATTTTAAACCATGCAGTATCCCCTTGTTCTGTTCAAATGACAGCATCTTGGTCTATGTACAGGTTCCTCATGAGTACAATTAAGTGTTCTGGAATTCCCATTTTTCTCAATATTATCCATAATTTGTTATGATCCACATAATCAAATGCTTTTGCATAGTCAATAAAACACAAATAAACATCTTTGTGGTATTCTTTGCTTTCAGTCAAGATCCATCTGACATGAGCTATGATATCCCTTACACCACATCCTCTTCCGAATCCAGCTTACATTTCTGGAAGTTCTCTGCCTATATACTGCTGCAACAGTTTTTGAATTATCTTCAGCAAGATTTTATTTGCGTGTGATATCAATGATATTCTTCAATAATTTCCACGTTCTGTGGGATCACCTTTCTTTGGAATGTGTACAAATATAGATCTCTTCCAGTCCGTTACCCATGTAGCTATCTTCCAAATCTCTAGGCATAACAAGTGAGTGCCTCCAATGGGTCATCTGTTTGTTAAGACATCTCAATGTGTATTTTGTCAATTCCCAGAACTTTGTTTTTCACCAACTCCTTTAGTGCAGCTTTGATTTTTTCCTTTAGTACCATTGATTCTTAATCATATGCCACCTCCTGAAGTGGCTGATCATCTACCAATTTTTTTGGTATAGTGACTCTATGTATCCCATCCATCTTCTTTTGATGTTTTCTGCACCATTCAACATATTGTCCATGGAATCTTTCAATATTGCTATTTGACGCTTAATTTTTTTCTTTAGTTCTTTCAGCTTGAGAAATGTCAAGAATTTTCCTCCCTTTTGATTTTCTAACTCCAACTGTTGGCACATTTCATCATAATAATTGAGTTTGGCTTCTTTAGCTGCTTTTTGAAATCATCTGTTCAGCTCTTTTATCCTGTCCACTCTCCCATTTGTTTTAGCTACTTTCAATTCAGGGGCAAGTTTTAGAGTCTTCTCTGACATCCACTTTGGTCTTTTCTTCCTTTCCTGTGTTTTTAAGGACCTTTTGCTTTCTTCATGGATGATGTTCTTGGTGTCATCCATAATTCTTCTGGTTTTCTGTCATTGGTGTTCAATGCATCAAATCTATTCTTTAGATGGTCTCTAAATTCAGAAGTGATATAATAAACATCATATTTGGGCTCTTGTGGACTTCTTTTAATTGCATTCAGCTTCAACTTGAACTTGCATATGAGCAATTGATGGTCTGTTCCACAATTAACTCCTGGACTTGTTTTGGCTGAAGATATTAGCTTCTCCATCTCCTCTTGCCACGGATGTAGTCAATTTGATTCCTGTATACCCTGTCTGGTGAAGTCCACATGTATAGCCACTGTTTGTGTTGTTGAAAAAAGGTATTTACCATGAACAAGTCATTGGTCTTGCAAAATTCTATCATGCAATCTCCAGCATCATTTTAATCACCAAGACTATATTTTCCAACTACCAGTGATTCTTCTTTGTTCCCAACTTTTGCATTACAATTACCAGTGAAAATTAACACATTTTTATTGCATGTTCAGTCAATTTCAGAATACAAAAGTTGGTAAAAATGTTCAATTTTCTCATTTTTGGCTTTGGTGATTGGTGTGTAAACTTGAATAATAGTAATATTAAATGGTCTTCCTTGTAGGCATATAGATATTATCCTGTCACAGCATTGTACTTCAAGATAAATCTTGAAACATTCTTTGTGACAATGAATGCCACATCATTCCTCTTCAATTTGTCATTCCCAGCATAGTAGACCATATGATTGTCTGATTCAAAGTGGCCAAAATTTGTCCATTTCACCTCCATAATTCCTAGGATATCAATCGTTATGCATTCTACTTCATTTTGACAACTTCTGATTTTCCTAGATTCATAGTGTGTTCTTATTATTAATGGATATTTGCAGCTATTTCTTCTTATCTTGAGTTGTGTCACATCAGCAAAAGGAGGTCCTGAAAGCTTTATTCCATCCACATCATCAAGATCAGCTTTATTCTGAGGAGGGAGCTCTTTCCTAGTCATATTTCAAGTGCCTTCTGGCCTGTGGGGCTCATCTTCTGGCACTATATCAGATAATGCTTCAAGGCTATTTTTCAGTAATATATCAGACAGTGTTTCACCGTTACTCATAAGGTTTTCACTGGCCAATTGTTTGAGAAGTTAGTGGTCTCTTCCTTCTTCTGAGTCTATCTTAGTTTTGAAGCTCTCCTGAACCCTGTTGGCACTTGAAACACAAGTGACATAACCTCCAGACTCACAGCAACACACAAGTCACCACAGGATCACAAACTGACTGATGAGTTTATCTCACTTAGCTGTTCCAAACTGCTCCTCTCCCACTTCCTGGTCTCCCCTAACAGTTTTGGCCCTCCAAAAAGCTTCATACCATATGAACCAACAATTCCACCACTAGGTACATATCCTACAAAAATAACAGCCATGATGTGAATAGATACACGCACACCCATGTTCATCACAGCACTATTCACAATAGCAAAAAAATAGAAACAACCTAAATGCTCATAAATGAATGAATGGATAAACAAACTATTGTACACAATGGAATTGTATACAATGTTAAATAATATTAATGAATATGTGAAACATTTCATAACAAGGAAGAACTTAGAGGACATTATACAAAAAAAAATGTTGAGTGAAATTAGTCAATCACAAAATGACAAGTATTATATATATGATACTCAAACCAAAATCAAACTCACTGCCATCAATTCGATTATAACTCGTAGTGACAACTACTGGGTTTCTGAGGCTGTAAGTATTTACAGAAGTACATTGAGACTAAACCTAACACCAAATCAAACTCACTGCTGTCCAGTCAGATCTGACTCATAGCGAACCCTCGTTGGGTTTCTGAGACAGCATCACTACGGAAGTAGATTGCCCATCCTTCCTTCTGAGGAGTGGCTGGTGGGTTTGAACTGCTAGCCTGCTGGTTAGCAGTCAAATGTCTTAGGCACTACACTACCAGAGGTACTAGATTGAGAGTACTATTGTAAAAAAGTCAATAAAAAATTTTCACACACACAAAAATAGGTGGTTACCAAGGTGGGAGGGAAAAGGAGAGTAAACCACTAACTAGAAGGCAGACACACATTAACTTGGGAGAAGGTGAAAGGAATATACAATAAAGGAGAGGTCAGGACAAAGTGATCAAGGCAATGGAAAGCACTGGGAGGAGCACAACAGTTAAAGGCATAAGGGATAAATACTAATACATACACAATCCTACAATAACAGTAATAACAATAATCTACTAGTGGATTCATAGGTAAATATGCAAGCTGAACAGGTGTGGGAAGGAGAAAGAGACTATGCTCACTAATATATAATAAGTTTGACAGAGGATATTTCTACATATGTATTTAAATATGCTGCAATTATACCTATGAATACAATAGGGGCAAAGTTACTAAAACTTCTTAGTCTTATAAACCCTGAGGAAGTGAGTCACTGGTCCTGGGGACGCAGACCCATTGACCTTCGGAAATATCACAATCAATTGGCATAACATAGTCCACAAAGAAAATGTTCTACATCCTACTTGGTGAGTAGCAACTGGGGCCTTAAAAGCTTGTGAACAGCCATCTAAGGTGCAACTATTTTTCTCTCCCCATCTGGAGCAAAGAAGAGTGAAGAAAATAAAAGATCCATGGAAACAATTAGTCCAAAAGGCTAATAGACCAAGTGAAACTTAGCCTCCATTATGCTGAGACCAGACAAACTAGATGGTGTGGGCTACCACTACCAACTGCCCTCAGAGAGATCACATTAGAAGGTTCTGGACAGAATGGGAGAAAAATATGGAACTAAACTAAAAAATCATAAAAACAGGCCAGGCTTACTGGTCAGATAGAGACTGATGGAACCCCCAAGTCTGTGGCCCTTCATCACTCTGCAGACCTGAAACTGAAGTCACTCCCTGTGGCTCAATAATCAACCAAACAATAGGCAAGTGTACAACGTGAACAATAAGACTAGGAAGATTCACACTCTTTAGAACAATCAATCATTCAACATCAAAAGGGAAACATTTACCCAAGGACAAAGTTCAGAATGCAAGAAGTGTTAGGTCAAAAGGGAAATAAAAAACACAGAGATGAAGTGGGAGGAGCATTGTTACAATGAGGGGCTTGCAATCAATGACATGTAAAAAAAATGTGTATGAGTTATTACATGGAAAATTGATTATCTTGGTAAACTTTCACCCAAACCACAATAAAAAGTTTAAAATAAATAAATAAAATGGAGCTGTGGAGTCACACAGCCTGGGGTGGAATGCCTATTCTACCACTCAACAGTCCAGTCATGTGATCATCTTGTGCCTCAGTTTCCTCATCTGTAAATGAGGGTAATAAGCTAACTGATGAGGTTTTTCTGAGAATTCAATGAGTTAATGTGTGAAATGTTCAACAATAAACTAATATTATCTTTGCTTTTCAAGGAAGAGATGGTTGTTGGTGTAATTTTAAGAATTCTGGTTCTTGATGGCAAAAACTATGGAACAGGATCCTCTAGTCGTTGTCTAAGACCATTTTCACATGTTGTAGAACACAATAGGCCATGCATGAACCTTGTATTGTTTTACCTCTTTGTCTTCCTCCATCAGCATTTTTTTAAGATGTTTTGGCTCTCTAAGGCAATAATTAGCTAATATTAACTAATTAATTTTGATAATACTTTTTTTAAGACAGCAATAACCAAACATTATATAGGAACTTAACAGTGTAAAAATGCAGCCTGTACAGTGGCCCTGGCAATCCCTATCTCCTGGTATTCACAGCCTTTCTTTGAGTAACTTGATTCTGACAAATAGAATATAGGAACAGTGAGGGGATATTTCCTCTATGGTTAGGTTACAAACAATTGTGACCTCTGTCTTGCTAGTGAACTCACTCTCCTTGGTGGCTTTGATGAAGCAATTTGCCAAAGTAGAGAAGCCAACATGGTAAGGAACAGAGGGTGCCTCTGGCCACAGCCAGGGAGGAAATGAAACCCCAAGGAACTTAATCCTATCATCAATCACATAAGTGAACTTGAAAGTAGAGCTTTTTCCAATCAAATCTTTGGGTGAGTTTCACAATTCAATGAATGACTCACAGAAATCACAGAGAGTATACTATGTTTATTATATGCTTATTACAACCAGAAAGATATAAATAGAGACATCTTGGGTGAGGTCTGGGTGGGGTCACAGCATGCACCTTCTGTTTCCCAAGGAGGGATGCACCATCCTCTCCTGTGTGTGGTCACCAACCAGGAAACACCTTGAGCTTCTGTCTTCCAATGACTTATAGGTTTCATCATGTGGCAATGATAAAGTACAACATGCTTCCTGAGACTTAGTCAGGACTGGGCTCCCAGGTGATCCCTCTTGGTATAGCCAACCCCCTTCATTAATTTCAGGTATGGATATGGCTCAAAAGAACTGAGAATAAAGGCAAAATGGTTTTGTGCATGGTGATCCCACATCTTGCAACCTAATACTTGAATCTATATTCTTCTCAGAAGAGGCTGAAAAAGTGGGTCCCAGACTGTCACTGAAGATTTCCCTTATGCATTGTCAGATTTGGGGAAGGAACTAATATTCATTGACCACATAGTCTTTGCCAGGGACTTTGCCTATATTATTATATTAGCATAGTGCCTAAGGCACTTTACTGCTAACCAGAGGGCTGGTGATTCAAACCCACCAGCCACTCCTCTGAAGGAAGGTAAGGCAACCTACTTCCGTAGTGATACTGCCTCGGGAACCCAAGGAGGGGTCGCTATGAGTTGGGGCCAACTCGATGGCACATAACAACAACAAAAACAACTTGATAAGGTATGCAACATTATCTCTAATGTATAGTTTTTCCAAAATGAGTTTTTCAGACACTGACCCTTCAAGATTCTCTGTGAAAGAAGGGTTCAGTATTGGGAAACACTGTATTCTTTTGCAAATTCACTATGCATATGAACCCTTAAAGGCTCACAGGAGTGGCAGCAAGAAAAAAAAATGAAATGAAAGCTTGTTTTAGCAGCACATTTTCTGATTTTATTAGACCACTAAACCCCTTGTTTGTCCATGGACAATTCACATCCCAAGGAATATTCTGCAAGGTATGCTTTGAAAAATTCCAGTTTACAGGATATTTTACTATTGTACTTTTTCAAAAGAGCCTCATAAAAACTTTGCGATGGATGGGGAGAGGGTTACAGGGCAGGGAGGGAAGGAGACTGAGTTAGGCTTGGGCATGGTAAATGGGAAGTGAAACTAAATGTACATGTAATGTTGAATGTACATGCAAAATAAATTCTTAAAATAAAAAATTAAAAAATATAAAGGAAAAAAAATCTTTGCAATGATAGAATAACATTTCCCACTTTATAGATGAGAAAATGGACAGTCAGCTTTGAGTGTGGTAAGTAGAGAGATGAAAGAAGCTCATGAAAGTTTTCTTTTCCTACAGGTGCTCTTTACACTATCTTCTATGGCCTTTCCTAACCCACATAAGTGGGTATGATAGGGTACAGTTCAAGGTAAATAAAGGAAATTAGGGACCTCAAAACAACTCATCAGGTGAGAGACTGAGGTTCCAGGATATTTTGTCCTGGTAGAGAAAGTTAAATCATTTTCCATGGATTTATTTCCCATCGTTTGGTTAAAGGAGGAAGTTGGCTAGGGCAGTGGGAAGAGATACACCCGAGAGAGCTGATGTTGGTATTGAAGAATCCAGGTCCTTGGTGATATGTCCTCTCATTTTACCCCAAACATTCACTGGGAACATATACCCTGAGTAATGGCTCAGGGAAAGAAGATGTTGCTGTGGCTCAAACCTAAGGGTGGAGAAAGAGAACAAATGAGAGGTACTGAAAACGTAGGTTGTTATATTGACCATTATTTATAGCACTTAAAGATATCATCACCTTATATCAGTTCTGGATAGTCAATTTCTGCAGTATTTGGACTTAATCACTCCCTTTCTTCTTTGTTTTCTCTTTTTGTTATTTTACTTTTTCTCTTTCTGTACTTTAAGTTTTCATCTTTTGGCTTCTGCAACATTGCTCCACCATGTCATCTTCTCTCCTAAGTTTTCAGGCTACTCCTTATCTTTCTTTGCTGATTCCTTGCATCTATCCTGTCCTCAACTGTCTACTCATCTGTTGGTTGTCTTTTTCTTCCACTTCAGCACCTTCTCGCTGGGTGACCATATCATTCAAAGAGCCTGTGGTGGTTACGTTTGTGTATCATCTTGGCTGGGCCTGATTGAGTGGCTGGGGAGGTGGTGGTAGTTATTCCCCATGATGAGACTGGCAATCAACTCCATGGTGGGTCTGTTTCCCATATATAAGGAACAGCTATGGGAATGGTCTCTAGCTTATAGCATGCTTGAACCCTGCATGTAGCCGTGTTGTTGTTCAACAGCCTGCCATGCTCTGTCAATTTTGGGACTTTCAATAGGCTTGAGTGGATGGCCTGCTGTGTCATTTCGTAACATCAGGATTGTGCCTTTTTACTTGTCAGACTTGGGCTTGTCAGTCTCAGCAGCCAGCAGCTATATGAGTGAAGAAAACCTTTAGCTCCAGTGGGCCAGGAGTAGGAGGCAGAGCTGAAAGCCCAAGGTTGAGGGGCTTTTACCCAGCCCCTAGAGCCAGGCACTTTGAACTCAGACTTAAAACCTCCAAACTATAAGAGAATAATCTCCTGTTTGTTTAGCCATCCCATTTGTGCTATATTCTTGTCAGAGAGGCACTAGGTAACCAGAACAGAGCTTTCACTTATACTTGAGGATTAATAATTTTCAAGTCTAACCTTCTTTCCTTCCTGGGCTCCAGGTCCTTACCTACAACTTCTTAACAGATAGCCATGCTTAAATGTTTTATAAATGCCTGAAATTCAGGCAGAACTAATCACCTCCTTCCAACCTTTAAGCCTTCCTAATGTTTTATGTCACAGAGTCACTGTACCAAGAAGAATTGGTTGATGTTCAACCATTTCAGGAGGTAGCATATAATCAAGAACCAGTGGTACTAAAGGAAGAAACCCAAGCTACCATGAAGGAACTGGTGATAAATAAAGCTTCAGGAATTGAAGGAATACCCATTTTATTGAAAGTGGTTTATTTAAGTCTCTTACTATTACTGTGGAGTCATCTGTTTTTCTTTTCAGTTCTTTTAAAGTCTGATTTATGTATGTTGGGGCTCTTTCATTGGGGGTGTATATATTTATTATGGTCATGTCCTCTTGTTCATATGATCCTTTCATCATTATATAATGTCCTTCCTTGTCTATTATGGTTGTTTTTGTCTTAAAGTCTATTTTATCAGAAATTAATATTGCCACTCCTGCCCTACTTTGGTTGTCATTTGCTTGATATATCTTTTTCAATCCTTTGATTTTTAGTCTGTTTTTGTCTTTGTGTCAAGCTGAGTCTCTTGTAGGCTGCATATTGATAGGTCATGTTTTCTTATCCAGTCTGCAACTCTCCGTCTCTGGAGTGGTGCATTTAATCCATTTACACTCAGTATAATTATTGACAAGTATGGATTTTTTGATGTAATTTTGTTACGTGTTTTTTTTTTTTCCATGGTGTTCCTGGTTTCTTTGTTACATATAATTTTCTGTGCTGAGTTCATTTTGTTTACGAATTGTGTTATCATCTCCTTTGTTGCTGTTGTTTTAGTAATTGCTAATATACTTGTCCTCTTTTTTTAAAAATTTTGATATGAAGGTTTATTATTTTTTTTCTTTGAGGTTACCCTGTGTTTTATTATGTTCTTCCCAAGTTTAAAACAGTCTGTTCTATCTTGCAATTATCTTGATGTCCTCAGCAATTTGAAATTCTATAACTATGCTATTTATTGCCTCTGTTTGGTTTGTAATTGTCCTTATTTATCAATTGATATCTCTGGTGCCCTGTTTACACTCTTGTAAGCTAATTTTCCTTTGGGTTGTGCTATAACTGGCTTGATTTCTGAGTTATATCATCATGTGTGTTAATCATCAGTTGTTGTTTGCTGTTGTTGGTTCTCTATTTGAAGTATTCCCTTTAACATCTCTTGTAAAGTTGGTCTGGTTTAAAAAAATTCCCTTAATTTCTACTTATCTAGAAATCTCCTAATTTCTCCCTCTTATTTGAAGAACAATTTTGTTGGGTATATAATTCTTGGTTGGAAAATTTTTCATTCAGGATTTTATATATATATCATTCAATTGACCTCTCACCTACATGGGTTCTCCTGAGAAATCAGAGCTTAGTCTTATTTGTTGCCTTTTATAGGTAACTTTTCATTTTTCCCATGATGGTTTAAGGTTTCTTTTTTTTGTCTTCAGTTTTGGTGAGTTTGGTTATGATACGTCGTGGAGCTTTTCTTTTGACACCTAACTTGTTTGGGGTTTGGTGAACTTCTTGAATAGATATGTTTCCTTCTTTCATCATATTAGGAAATTTTCTTCCAACAAGTCTTCAACAATTTTCTCTGTGGTTTTATTTGTCTTTTCCTGTTCTGGAATTCTGTTTACCTGTAGGTTATTCCTCTTGATGGTATCCCACGTGAATGTTAGGCTTTCTACATTTTGTTTTGATCTTTTTCTTGATTCCTTAACAAAGTAGCATTCAGGTGTTTGTCTTCAATCTCATTAATTCTGTCTTCCATTGATACAATTCTATCCCCTTGCCCCTTTAAGGTGTTAATCTGTTTCTGAAATCTTAGTATTAATCTTCTGGATTTCTATTTGTCACTTTTGTATCATTTCTATTTTTTGTTTATTCTGTCAATTTATTCTTGTATTGTTTTCCTAAATTGTTCTAGCACTTTTTTTTCCCTGTGTTTTCCTTAATTTTGTCAGTGTTTTCCTTGATCTGTCTCTCAATCCATTGAAGGAACCCAAATATAATTCTTTTGAATTCCTTATTAGGGAGTTCCAATGCTGCTTCTTCCTCAGGGATGGGTTTGTATCCTGGTCCCTTGTTTCTAATACTTTATCTTGCTTCTTTGTGTGGACTGTGATAGTCTTTTTACTCCGAGACATTATGGAGGTGTTATATTTATGTTTAATGTGTGAAAGAGAATGAGAGTGTGTGCACACATCTCTGCTATCTGTTTGTAAGGAGCAGTTGAGGGTGAGTTGAGCTGATATTGACTGCTATCTGTCATTGATCAGTTGGTACAAAAGCAAGCATTGACCCTCACTCAGTGGGTGGGGTTGCAGGAGGTGCAGGCATGTGTGAGTTGTGTTTGAACACTTTCTGTCTTCTACTTAGTTAGCCAAATAAATAAATAAGCACCAAAAAATAAAAGCAAGAGAAAACAAAATTCAAATTGCATAAACAAGTAGGAACAATTGCAAAATAAATGAGCAGAAAAATATTCAAAATATATTGAAAAGGACATTAGAAAGGTAAGAGAGAGAGAGAAAAAAAAAAAAAAAAAAAAAGCCATACTGTATGGCAAAAGATGTATGAGAGAAAAAAGCAAGAGTGAAGGAATAATAAAGAAAAATCAGAAAACTGCAAAAGATAAAACAAGGCATGGGAAGAACCAAAAGAAAGAAAGAAAAAAAAAAAAGAACTCCCAAAAGGAAAAAGAGCAAACATGGACCAAGGATGGGAAAGAGAAAAGAAAAAAAAAAAAAAAAGACGAAGACAAAAAGATGAAAAATAAACAAAAATAAAACTGTGGAGAGTAGGGCACAGCACCCAGTCTTTGCCAGGGAAGAGACCAGGATGGAATTCCTGCAGGTCAAGAAGGTGGGTGGAGACAGGGGATAGCCACACCTCTGTTCATTAAGAGTGTATGAGGTCTAAGAGCAACAAGGGAATATTGTACCTTTCCAGTCATCAGTCTTCCATGCAGTTGCCTGTCCTGTCCTCAGCAAGTGCAGTCCACTCCACTCCACAACACAATGTAGGTAAGAATATCACTTGTATATATACAAAATGGCCTCACCTGCACCTTGCAAATATTTAAAAATGGCTGCCCCCTCAGAACAACCATGGCAGTCCACAGGTCTGTCGTATCTTTCTTTACTGTTTCCCTTTCCGGTTTTCAGATATCAATGCAGTCCTTGCCCATGTAGTCTTTAGTGACCAGAGCTACTGGTTGCTACTGGGATGTATTCAAAATGTCTGTGTCCTCTGGGCAGCTGGCAGTCCACAGCTCCGTTTGTCTCCTTACTCATTGTTTTCATTCATGTTTTTTTTTACTAGTTGGTATTTAATCCACTTCTTTATCCTTGCCTTTAAATCTCAGTGTTCCAGAGTTGTATTCTGTATCAGTTTCAATTGGTTTCTCATTGCTTTGTTGCAGAGGGTCTATGTAGCGTGTCTGCCTATTCCACCATCTTGCCAGAACTCCCAGACTACTGAAAATTTGAGGTATTTATTATTATTATTATTATTAAATTTCTATACCTACTAAAATTATGCCTCAAATTGTCACTAGGCTGGGAGTTCTGGCAAGATGGAGGAATAGGCAGAACCTCTGCAACAAAGTCAGAATAACTCAATGGCAGTGAGTTTAGTTTTGGTTTAGTATGTATCAAAAATTTTTTTAAAAAATATATCCCTACCTTTTAACTCGATAAATCAATCTGCTTTGAAGAATTCAAACATAGGAAATACATGTATATATTTGCATAAATCTGTGTATATATGTGCATATACATGTGTTGTCATTGCTATGTGCTGTCGAGTTGGACCCGACTCATAGCAACCCCTCCTTGGGTTTCCAAGGCAGTATCACTATGGAAGTAGATTGCCTAATCTTCCTTCTGAGGAGTGGCTGGTGGGTAAAATATAACATGCTTCTGATCCAGAGATGCACATCACAATGTTATATATAAAAAAGGATGTTCTCTAAAATAAGATGATGGTCAAGTTAATTACTGAATATTAACTTGAAGAAATGTGTTAAAGTGATGAATGGAAAAATGATGCAGGAACTTTGTATCTGCCATTAAAGTGATGTAAAGAAAGCACAACTTGTTATTTGTATTATTGTGACTGTTAAATGTGAGACTAAGATGAAAAAGAAGCACACAAAACAGCTCTATGATTGGGCTAGAGAATTAAGATTATAGGAAGATTTTTTTTCTTCTATTAAAAACAAATTTGTTGTTTATTTATCTTACTTTTTATAAAAAAAAGAGAAATATTTTGATTTAATGTTACTCTGAGATTTTGAAATAAATAAATGAAGACATTGATCCACTGAATGCTTAATTCAGCAATGCTAAAAGCACACATTGTAGTAGCAAAGAAAGCTTTCTTGCCTCTTTTGTCCTGTCCTATGTTAAACCCTAATGCCTGTCATCCCATGAGTGGGGTGGTTGGGCCCCAGAGAGAGACTGCTTCACCTGCTTCTTGGTGCCTCAGTTTCTTTATGTATAAAATACATATCATCATAATAATATCTATCTGATGGTGCAGTACCTAAGGTATTTGACTGCTAACCAGAAGGTTGGCAGTTCAAACCCACCAGCAGAAGGAAGATAGGACACTCTACTTCCATAAAGAGTTACGACCTTGGAAACCCATGATGAGTTGGAATCAAGTAGATGGCAGTGATAGTGGATAGAGTTGTTGTATGTTAATCCTTACTTAATCATGAGTTAATTCAGGGGATGCATACAGAAGAGGGTCTGGCAAGCAGTAAGTGCCCCAAAATATTAACTATTATTATTATTACACATCTACCTAAGGCATTTGATTGCAAAGCGGAAGGCTGGTGGTTCAAACCCACCAGCCACTCTTCAGAAGGAAGACTGGGCCATCTACTTCTGTAGAGATACTGCCTTGGAAACCCAAAGAGGGGTCACTGTGAGTTGGAATTGACTTGACAGTGGTGAGAGTTTGAGTTATACAGCATATTCCTCTGTGAATTTCTTGAGGATCAGAATATATCTTATTTGTATTTACAAACTTAGCTTCTTGCCACACAGAGTCTTCAAGAAATACTGTTGCTGAATCATTGAGTTAAGTGCCGTGGAAACAAATCTAAGGATCTCCAAAAACCTCATGGATGTCTAAGACCTCTGGCTGTGGTTAGAGCCAGGACTCTGGAAATTGGAGGCACTGCTAATCCAGAATCACAACACTGCAACCAGGACAAAGTGCACAGCACACTGCTGTCCTTCAATTATCTCTCAGTCTTGTCCAGTCTTGGTTGAGAAACCAGAAGCTTTAGATGTGATCATCTGAGATGTGACCCTGACTTCTGCTGCCCTAGGAACAAAGGACAATTTACGACACTTTTGTGAGAGGCACTTTAATGGAAGAAAAGGACTGGTTTTTCAAAGGCTGGGTGACCTGTTTGCAGACTTGATTTCTAACATTAAGCCCTGCTTGTTCCTCAGTTTCCTTTTTCATATCTTCTGAGCCTTCAGCTGGGGGTATTCTGCTCCTCTTGACACGCTCCTAGGGGATCATTTTGATCTGTGGGGTAATTTTGGAACATCTTGCTCCCTCTCCCCAGTCTATGGTCTCCAACACAAACTTCATACTATGAGAAAATAGGCTCTGTGAATCCAACTTCAAAGCCTCCTTGTAGAAGTGCTGGACACAACAATGGGCTGGAACCTGGGCTGCATAAGGGTTTCCCAGTGGCACTCCTTAACCCAACAACTATTGTGTTCAAAGTCATTGCTGTAGCCACAGCTGAACAATGCAGTTGGCAACCCAGTGAGGTCTTCTTTCAAAGCAAAGTTGTTCTTGCCAATGGTGCCAGCTTGAAGGCCAAGGTATAAAATCTTCCACTTGGTTACTTCAAAATCATTGAATGATACTAGATAAAAATAATAAAATTCTTTCTTTTTCTGTTTTTAATAAATGTAGCATAATCACTTTAAAGGAAAAAGTCACATAAAAGAAAGTCTTCTTGTAATCTTAGCTCCCTAATCCAATCACCATGATCTTTGGGTGCTTCTGCTTCAAGTTGCTCTGTTTTCTTTTTAGTTAATACAGTTACAAGCAATGTACACAAATTTGCTTCTATGTTGCTGATTTTATTTGGCATTACAATAGGCTCAAGGCTACTGTATTATCTTTTCACTTATTGTTTTAATGTGTGTAGAGCATTCCATCAGGAAAGTGCCACAACAAATTTGAGCATTTTTCTCTTTTGGGCAATGATCTTCTGTTTTAAATATCATTATAATGATTGTCCCTGGACTATAATATGTTTTATTGGATCAGAATTTATAACTTTTTTGTTTTGTTTGCATTAGATAATACTGCCATTCCCTCTCCACCTTCAATACTTTAATTCATTGCTTCCAGACACACGTGAGATTGCATTTTTCAATTGAAGTGATTTTCCTACAGCATTTAATTGAGAAATTTTCAAAAATACAGAAAAGTTGAAAGATTTTTATAGTTGATACCCATTGACAGATTGAGGGTAACTTTTGAGCACAAGCATATGTTTTTGAATATGCTAAACAGAAATTAACTAGTAGATAGAGAGATATGTATCAATTTCTAGCTTACTATTCCTTCGACATAGTAATCATAACCATTTATTATTATAATATTTTCTAGATTTTAATATTTTTCAAAATGACTTCAGTCTATTTTTTTTTTTTTTGATCCTTCACATCTTCAAGGTATGACCAACCCAAGTATTGTCAGAGATTTGCAGATGTACATTTACAGATGAGGAAACACATGATCAGAGAAGTTACAGACCCACCCAAAGTCACACAGCAAGAGAGAGGCCTCTGCAATACCAGTCCTGAGCTCTTAAACTGAGCCATATTCTTTCTACAGAAATCTCTTTTCTTCTCTTTCCTCCTCACAAATTCCATTGTTATATGACTTCTGACCATGATGCATCTCCACATCCCAATCAATTAATTTCCATGGCCCTTTCTGTGCTCTAATTCTGTATAACTTTGGATGTTTCAAGATAGGAGGGCAGAGAGAGGTCTGTGTCATAGGGAGCCCAACCATCATAAATGCCAACATGAGGAGCTGAAAATCTCCACCTGACCCCAATATTTTCTAGATACAAATTTTCTTTGTTTGTAAAATTAGGGCTAATTCAGATAACAATTAGCACTGAGAAGTAAATATAAGCATGTGTTGGGTTGTCTCCCTGGAGAGGAATCAAATGAGACAGTTCTATGCAATGCCTGCACTACAATTTGGAGGTCCTGGAGGAGCTCTGGTGGCATAGTGCCTAAGGCATTTGACTGCTAACCAGAAGGCTAGTGGTTCAACCCCATCAGCCACTCCTCGGAATGAAGATTGGACAATCTACTTCTGTAGTGATACCACCTTGGAAACCCAAGCAGGAGTCCCACTAGATGGCAGTGAGTTGTTTTTTACTCCCTGTGGAGAAGACTTTAGCCCCCCTGAGTGCCTATCTAGGTCTCCTCACACTTCTACCTGCCTGTAGCCAATAGCTTTGACTTCATTTTCATCATATTATTTCTGCGACCAGACATGCCAGTATCATCAAAATTATTTTGATAAGAACTTTATTTCATCACTGAGGTTACAAGCAAATTACATAACAGTTTTCTTTTCACCAGGAAATCTGGCAGGAGGGAATTAAAGCAGATAAGCCCAAGGGAGAAGAAGAGAGCTAACCTTTATTGCACACCTCCTAAGGCCAGGTGTTTTATATAGATTATCTCAGATAACTTAATCCTCCCTTTGACCCTGTGAGGATTGTCATTTCATGGACAAAGAAAGTGAGACTTAGAGAGGTTGCAAAGGTTACCCGAGAGCTCAGACCAGAGCTGACAATCAGGCAGATGAGGGGGCAAAGTCTAGGATTTTTCTATTTACAAAGCACCCACTCTAAAATACAAGGTCTTAGAGTCTTAGGTGGACTCTCAAGGCCCACAGAGGAGCAGAGGAGGGCAAGGGCATAGATCTAGAGCCAGGGACTGAGGAGACATATGCATGGGAGCTAGGGACTCAAACTACTGCCCTGAATCAACTAGAACCACAGAACTGAGGACCAATCTTCATTTCCCAGCACGTAACTCTCCTCCTGTCCAATGAGATGCCTCCATCTGACAGTAGGTTAAACCTGTGTCTCTTCTAGAGTTCAGAGCTGCCAGCTTGAGGCTGTTGCTTCCCATGGCCAAACCCTCACCTAGCTATCGAAGTACGTAGGGCTAGTTTTCCACTCCAGCCTGCATCAGGATGGCCAGATGGTATTCAGATGGATTCTGTGCACTGGCTGACTAATCTCTCCAGGTACAAGAGTAAACATGAAGCTTGGGGACACCATATGGCCCTGACGCACAGTGCTTGCCAGAATTACCATCATTCGACCTGACATATGCTTTCCTGGCCAAGTAAGAAGGTAGACTATTTTGTAAGAGGAAACCTGTCTTATAATTAAAGACAAAATTGTTAAAAAAACAAACAAACAAAAAAAAAACATAAAGATATGTATGAGCAGATGCTTGTCATATTTTAGATGACATTTATTCTTACAATATGCTTAGTTTTACTAGGTAGGATTCAACTTTGTTCACTTCTCCCAGTGCCAAGAACAGGGCTTGCCACTGTAGACCCCCAGGGACTTCACAATAAGTTATTGGTTACATTCCTAATCCATTTTTTTTTTTTTTTTGTTTACTTCTCTGGAATTTCACCCAAAATTGAAAAAGAAGTAGATCTTAGTTTAGGATCTCTGGGTGAGATTAGTAAGTAGCATCCAAATAGGATAGCTGCTTCTTTTAATACCTCCACAGCATCTCAGGTAGAAGATCTTAAAGGTAAAGGCTGGAGATGTGGGTGTAGAAGTCCAGGGGCTGAGAAACACAGTGATTTTTCAGACTATGGGCACTTAAGCGTCTGTTAGGAAGATAATGACTTATGAGAATTCTAGCATCTCTGTTTCCTTAGTCATGGCAGGTAACAGGAGTATGAGTTAGTCAAGGTTCTTAAATATAGGATCATAGAAGTACTGACCTGTAGAAGTTAAACCTGTGTAATTCACTCCTTTCCTGGATGCAGTGACCAAGGCATAGAGAGATAAGTACTCACTTAGGGTCACACAGTTAGTGAGAGGGTGAAGTGGAACTCTAGCTTGTGGCTTTTCAGAGATTCAATGTCTTTTCTCAAAAAACAAGCAAAAGAACCCAAATTCTAAGTTGTCCTCTACCTTTCTGAGGTATACACTGGGTAATCCCAGGAAAGGACTTAAGACCATTGCTTATACTACTCAGTCAGAACCATGGAAGGCTTAAGAATGATCAACAGCTGCTCCAATGATGAAAACATTCTAGCCCAGACCTTTACTGATGACAGAAGATCATCACTCCTTATCCCATCCAGCCCGGACATGTGTGTGAGAGAGTCTTAACGCCACTGCCAAGATGTGGAAGATGAGAGCTTGAAAGACCAAATGACTCATCTAGGGTATATAATTAACTGGACAGATGTAAACTCTGAACTTAGCTCAGAGTCATAAACCCAGGGTGCTACTCTTAGTCTTTAGAAGATTGTTCTTAGATATATGTGATCTATGGATTCAGAAACAGTCTGGGAATTTAACGCATATGCTCAACATATTCTGAAAGATGCCTGTTGCAGCTCATAGGTGAGGCCATATGTGGAAAACATAGGGGGCATTTACTTCCTCAGTCCTCCATTTCCTTGCCTTACATGTCCCTGCCATAGGATTTTTCTAAATTTCTTTATTACTTTTTTTCTTTTTCCTATAATCATATATCTCTGAAACATTTCTTCTAATGCTAAAATTTCATCTCAAATTTTAGAGAGCTCATTACACTGACAGAATTTATTCTTCACTCTCAAGAAAGCTGTACTCAATCACTGAAATACCTCTCTACTTAATAGAGTGCAGTTGCCTTTAAGAAATGAAATCTTAGAAAAATAACCCTCTCAGGAGTTAGGGACAAAGTCCCATGGCATCTTGTCCTTAAAAATAAGACCTCGTCCAGGGAGAAGTGTTGACCCCAAGTTCAATCCAGCCTCATCCCAGAAGGATGCTATGAGGAGAGGCAGAGAATACCCATCAGCAAATATTACAGACATTCTCAACAAAACCTTTTAGTTTTTAAACAATTATTGTAACTTCCTATCTCCTCTATATATCTTTGATTTAATCTCTGCTCAATATATTTTCCATAGAGCTATGTAACTTATCCTTCTAAAACTCAAATTTTATCAAAAGCCCCTAAGCTTATGAGAGCTTATCACTGCCTGCAGAAGAAAGAAAATAATTTGAAAATACTTGTGCTAACCTAAGTCGTGTGTCTCTGTGGCACAATCGGTTAGCGCATTCGGCTGTTAACCGAAAGGTTGGTGGTTCAAGCCCACCTAGGGACGACGTGTTTTAGGAGCTCTGGTAGCATAGTGGCTAAAGCACTTGACTGCTAACCAGAAGGCTGGCGGTTCAAACCCACCAGCCACTCCTCAGAAGGAAGGTTGGGCAATCCTACTTCCGTAGTGATACTGCCTCGGAAACCCAAGGAGGGGTCGCTATGAGTCGGGGCCGACTCGAGGGCACATAACAACAACCTAAGAACACTGCTAGCTCAGTAGTTAAGTGCCTGGCTGCTAACTGAAATTTCAGCTCTTCCAAGGGAGAATGATGTGACAATCTGCTTCTGTAAAGATTACAGCCTTTGAAAGTCTGTGGCAGCCAGTTCTACTCTGTCCTAATGGATCACTGTGAGTTGGAATTGACTCAGTGACACACAACAACACCATGCTAAACTATTAGCTAACCGTGTCCTTAAATCACTGTCTTATGCTTGACTTTTCACTGGACTCCATTGTTGCATCTGCTACTGTCTGTGGAGACCTTGAAAGTCACCTTCTAGATAATGCTGCCAGTCCCCTCTACACATACGCTTGGCATTTGCCTTTCTATTTGCATGTATATTGAACCTTCCTGCTGTGAATAACTTCCATTCTGTCTATGAGCATTCTCAGTCTTCCTGAATCATGGAGGCCAAGAAGCCAATGCCTCCTGAGAATATGGACACTCTTCCCTTGGGGGAACAGTTCTCATGTACAATCTTTGCATTCTCAGGGGACTTAACCCAATGCTACAGCTGCAAGTTGTGCTACACTATATAAGAATTCTCTCCTCCCTTCAGTGTCTTGCTTTCTCTTGTCTCCAATCATCCACGAGATAACCTTCCAAAGAAGCTACTTACAAACGAATCCTTCTTTCAGAGTCTCCTTCTGGGGGAACTCCAACTAAGATGCCCCCTCAAAGTTAGAATGTTGTAAATCTGTTTCTGTGCCCCCTATTTTCCCAATCTTGTTCAACAACAACCCCTCTACCCTATATAGCTCCTAAATCAGAAACCAGGGGAATCATTTTTATTCTCCCTCTTTTCCATATAGTAAAGTCCATCCTTTAATTAGTCACCAATTCCTGTGTATTAAACTTCCAAAAGTCTGTCCAATCAGTCTTCCTTTTACTCTTAATTCTCTTTAGTTAACACTTTCAGCAAAACCTTTTAGTTTTTAAACAATTATTGTAACATCCTATCTCTTCTATATATCTTTGATTTAATCTCTGCTCAATGTATTTTCCATGTTGTTGTTGTTGTTGTTATGTGCCGTCGAGTTGGACCCAACTCATAGCGACCCCTCCTTGGGTTTCTGAGGCAGTATCACTACAGAAGTAGATTGCCCCGTCTTCCTTCCGAGGAGTGGCTGGTGGGTTTGAACCGCCAGCCTTCTGGGTAGCAGTCAAATGCCTTAGGCACTGCACCACCAGAGCTCCTATATTTTCCATGTTGTTGTTGTTGTTATGTGCCGTCGAGTCGGCCCAACTCATAGCGACCCCTCCTTGGGTTTCCAAGGCAGTATCACTACGGAAGTAGGATTGCCCAACCTTCCTTCCGAGGAGTGGCTGGTGGGTTTGAACCGCCAGCCTTCTGGTGAGCAGTCAAGTGCTTTTAGCCACTATGCTACCAGAGCTCCGGGAGCTCTGGTAGCGTAGTGCCTAAGGCACTTGACTGCTAACCAGAAGGGTGGTGGTTCAAATCCACCAGCCACTCCTCAGAAGGAAGGTTGGGCAATCTACTTCCATAGTGATACTGCCTTAGCAACCCAAGGAGGGGTCGCTATGAGTCGGTTCTGACTTGATGGCATATAACAGCAACAACATGTAATTTATCTTTCTGAAACTCAGATTTTATCAAAAGCCCAAAAGCTTCTGAGAGCTCATCACTGCCTGCAGAAGAAGGATCAACCTCCTCATCTCTGCATACCCACTCAATGAACAGGCCCTGCACAAGCCTTTCTTCTCAAGCTGGACCTCCTTCCCTCAATCCCTTGGCTCTATCTTATCCCCAGCTCTTCCCTCGCTTCCCAAGTCTTGATGTGGGGCCTATCTGCCTCCCCCACATTAAATGATGCATGACGGTAATTGGATCTTTCTAGGCCAAAAGCTAAGTATCTTCTCTTACTCCTCTTTTCCTTTCACACCCCATATAGTCTGTCTGTCAAGATACCAATTAGCTCCAACTCATCAGTACAACTAGAATCGACTATTTCCCACTTCTCCCACTGCTCCAACACATAATCCCTGTTTTGTTCCTTCTTTCACCCTTACCCACCCACAGTGTATTTTCAACAAAGTAGGCAGAATCATCCTCTAAAAATGTCAGATAGTTCATGCCATATTCTAGCTCAATCCTCTCCATTTGGCTCTTCAATGGCTCTCCATTTCACTCAGATTAAAGCACTAGGACTGCTACTGCTATCCGTGATGTCATCTATGAATTTCCCTTTGTTCAATCCACTGTAGGCCTACCAGCCTTTTGGCTGTTTGCTCCATTTGGAGTGCTCCCCTGCAACATGGTTAACACCCTCGCCTCCTTCATGTCTTTGCTCCAATATCACTTTCTTAATAAAACAATTTTAAATTATAATCCATCCAGCCATGTTTCCCATGTTGCTTTCCCCTATCTTGCTTTATTATTATTATTATTTTCCCATAGCACTTATTGATTTTCAATATACTCTATGCTACTTATTTCTTATTTCTATTGCTTGTTGTCTGTCTCTGCCCACAAGATGATAATTTTCTCAGTGTCAGGAAACTGCCAAGTTGCTTAGAATAGTGTTTGACACTCAGAAGATGCTCAGTAATGTTTGTCAAATGAATAAATGGGTATAAATTACTTGGAATAACATGAATGTCACCTTAAGTGACATGCCTCAGAAATTTGGTCTCTTGCTAAAATCTTGGTTAAAGTTGCCTTTTCATTGAACAAATAATATTTGATAAATGTAGAGTGACTTTTTTCAGTCAAACTCTAGAAATATAATTAACATTTAAAAAGTAAACAGCAACAGATGAAATTAATCTTAGCAATGCATTTTATTTAACTCCAGTATATCCAAATGATATGTTAGGAGTTCTGGTAGCATAGTGCCTAAGGCATTTGACTGCTAACCAGAAGGCTGACAGTTCAAACCCACCAGCCACTCCTTGGAAGGAAGGCTGGGCAATCTACTTCCATAGTGATGTTAGTAGGTAATAAATAAAAATATTTAATGAGATATTTTCCACTTTTTTACATGAAGTCATCAAAATCCATTGTGTATTTTATAATTATACCACATCTCAATTTGGGCAAGCCACCTTTAAGCACTTAGTAGCCACATGTGCCTTATGGGTAGATCTAAACAATTCTCGATTTATGAAAAGCCTTTTCTGAAAGATTGCTTATATTTGTTTGTCTCTGTAATGATGAGTTACTGGAACTATATCGTAAATTCTAATGTTTTAAATAAGACTTACTTTCTTCGGTAAGCCCACAAAAATCCTATTAATGACTCATTATTTAATTCTCAATCACATCTCATTATTGTTTTGTAAATTTGTCAGATAAATCACTAGAGTTCAGGCTTGTAGTGGGCCTGAGTCAGAGGATTTGGGACTCCTTTATTATTTTGCAGAAGTTATCTGCCTGGATTAGATGTTCTGATCCCCAGGCACCATGATCCTCTGTGCTACTCATCATTAGGTATATGCAGTTCATCTATTAAGGATTGCTGATCTGAACCAAGAGAAAATTGCATGATACTCTTGGTTTGCACAATTATACCTCTTTTCCAAGTTGTACCTCATTGCCAATTTGTGAACAATATAGCTGAACTGTGAAAGCTCTTGTGTTATCAATGGATTTAACACATTGATAGGTCAAGTACATGAGATTTTCTTCAAATAATTGTTTATTGGGCTGGGCATGGTACTACACACATGCATTTTCAATAAGCCAGTGTGGAAATATGACTCTGAGGCCTAGAAAGCTTGTGACTTCTTGCCTGTTTAATGAGGACTTAGTGTGTGCTGCACCCATAGTGCATTGTTCTATTGAATCCAAACTCAAAGCCAAACCCAAAGAGAGAGATGCTGTTATAATCTCCATTTCACTGACAAGGTTCGAAAGGTTAAAAAACTCACCAAGATCTCTCTGATTCTGTCTTCAAGTCTCAATAATTAGTTGAAAATGATGGTGAAAGGAAATGTGATGAAATGACACAAATTGAATGACACAGTTATACGTATTTGAGTATTTTTCCAAAGCTGTTACAAGTATTTTGAAGTGACAGGCTTTTTTTGTTTTGTTTTGTTTTTGTTTGTGACATTGATTGCAATCCCCACGATATAACAGTTCTTTTCCCACTTCCTCCCTGTGATTACCTTTACCCTGTGTCCTTTTTCCTATGCATTCCTGCTTCTGAGCTTTCTTCCTGCACAAATGTTACCCTTCTATTCTCCCATGGTTGAATGTTCTAAGGAGCACACTTCCCTGGTGTAGTTGTTCTCTTAGCAGTCCTATCTATTATTTAGAAGAAAGTTAAGTGTTGGGAGTGAGTTAAGTTCCAGGCCCAAAGGGTGACTAGGGAACATAATCTTGAAGGTTTCATCAGTCTCTATCAGAATAGTAAGCATGATTTAGAAACAATCAATCCAAGGATATGATGGACCTAGAGACCAGAAGAACTAGATGGTGCCTGGCCACGAATGCCATCCACTTAGAAAAAGATCAAAACTGGAGATCTTGGATAGTGTGGGAGGAAAAATGTGTAACAAAACTCAAAAACACAATAATCACCAGAATTACTGGTTGGATGGAGTCTGGTGGGACCCCCCAGGACTATGTCCCTGGGATATCCTTTGGGCCTGGGATAGGACTTACTCCCAAGGACTGGCTCTCAGCCCAACAGTATGAAGACTTACATGCAGAACACCCAACCCAGGGTGATGCACCCACCTACTCCAGAGATACAATCCTTGGAGCAATCGACCATGGGGCACCAGAGGGGCAGCAATCACATAGAGGGAAAGCTGGATAGATAAGAATGCATAGTTAAGAAGGGCACAGGGGCGGGGTCAGAGGGAAGGGAGAGGAGAGTGGATTAGGGTTGGGGAGGATAATCAGGGTGTGAAATCAGATGTACATAAACAGTTGCATGTAAAACAAATTTTGCTCTGTAAATTAGCACCCAAAACACACACACACACACACACACACAAACACACACAAGAATAGTAAGCATGGTCTGTAAGCGAGGAGTCAGCTGCAGGGATCAGGTGAGGAGAGGGATCCCAGGCCACACCTCAAAGTGGCAAGGTAGGAAAGTGAGAGAAAGGAGAGGAAAAGGCCCGGGGACTGGGACAGAGCCAGGAATCAGCCTCAGGGATCCAAGTAAGGGTGGTTGGAGAGGTTTCCAACAGCTAAGGGAGACAAACTTGTCTGTCGGTTTGTCCTACTGTGGTGACATGTTGCTGTGAGTCCTCAGGCTGTGCTACTGGTGTTTCAAACCCCAGTGGGGTGCACATGGTATCAGCCTGCCTTGCAGACTGAGACAGACTAGGAAGAACGAAGAGGCCATCCACTTCTCAAAGAACTGGCCAGGGAAAACCTTACAAATAGCAGAGAAACACTGTCTGATACATTGCTGCTCAACTTTATGAATATTCCGTTAATATTGTCCAGTACAGAGGAGGAGGATGAGACACTTAGGTTAGAAAGCTCTCAGAATAGGACTGGAAAAGAGCTGCATCATCACAGTAAAACCAGCCTTACTCATAGTGATAAGATAAAACTTTCAAGACCTCCATTTGCTGACATGGCACCACTCAAATTGAGGAGAAACAGTGGCAAACACTCATTAAACATCATAACATGGAATGCACAAAGTATGAATCTAGGAAAATTGGAAGTTGTCAAAAATGAAATGCAATGCATAAAGACTGATATCCTCGGCATTAGTGAGCTGAAATGGACTGGTTTTGGCCATTTTGAATCAGACAATCATGTGATCTACTATTCTGGGAATGACAGTTTGAAGAGGAATGGCGTGGCATTCATCATCACAAAGGATATTTCAAGATCTGTCCTGAAGTACAATGCTGTCAGTGATAGGATAATATCCATATGCCTACAAAGAAAACCCATTAATACGACTATTATTCAAATTGATGCACCAACAACCAAAGCCAAAGATGAGGAAATTGAAGATTTTTATCAACTTCTGCAGTCTGAAATTGACCTAACATGCAATCAGGATGTGTTAGTTATCACTGGTGACAGGAATGCAAAAGTTGTAAACAAAGAAGAATCATCGGTAGTTGGAAAATTTGACCTTGGTGACAGAACGCTGGAACTCTCATGGTAGCATTTTACAAGACCAATGACTTACTCATAG
>NW_006921856.1:3460199-3507504 GCF_000298275.1 Orycteropus afer afer | reverse complement strand
GTCTGAGCACACAGACTGTGGTGGAGTTCCTGTGGGCCCAGAAGGTAGGTGGGAGTCGGGGATGGCCGCACCTCTCTTCACCAAGTGGGTGTAGGGTATAAGAGTAACAAAGGAATGTCATACATTTTTAGTCTTACAGGTCCCCAGTGTCCTTGGGGTTGCTGGAAAGCAGAACATGTTCTTAAGCCCCAGGAATCTGCGAGAGCAGTGTCTCTTTAAATATCCAAAATAGTCAAGTGACTTTTAAACAATCAAAATGGCGGTGTCCTCCAGACTGGCAGAAGTCCACAGCTCAGCACGCCTTTCTCTTCACCTTCTCCGTTTATTCCCCAGCCACCAGAGCAGTCCTCTGTGCAGTCCCTGGGTAGCAGGGCTAATTTTTAGGTTAATTCTTAGGTCCTACCACCACTCAGGAATCTTCAAGCTTTCTGTGCCGTGCAGTCAGGATCGCTGCCAGACCGCAGCTCTGTATGTTTCCTTTTTTGTATTTTCATGCAAATTCTTCTGCCAGTTGGGGTTTAGTCCACTTCTATATCCTTCCCTTCAAGGCTCAGAGGTCCAAGAAGAAGAAAAACAAGAAAATGTGCAGTATCTGGGGATAGGGCACTAAGAGAAAAAAAGGTAGAGAAGAATAATGTTCTGTGTCTGTGTTAATTGGTTTATCTTTTCTTTGTTGAAGAGGGTCTGTGAAGTCTTTCTTCCTAATCCGTCATCTTACTGGAACTCTGTAAACACCTTTTTGAAACAACACGAATGCCAGCTCTACATGTGGACTTCACCAGATGGAACACTCAGGAATCAGATTGACTACATCTGTGCAAGAGGCCGTGGAAACGCTCAATATCTTCAGCCAAAACCAGGTCAGGAGCTGATTGTGGAACAGACCATCAACTGCTCATGTGCAAGTTCAACTTAAAGTTAAAGACCATTAAAACCAGTCCAAGAGAGCTAAAATATGATCTTGAATATATCCCTCCTGAATTTAGAGACCATCTAAAGAATAGATTTGATGCACTGAACACCAATTACCAAAAACCAGAAGAATTGTGGGAGGATATCAAGAACATTATCCATGAAGAAAGCAAAAGATCACTAAAACAATGAGAAAAGAAGAGAAGACCAAAATGGATGACAGAAGAGACTCTGAAACTTGCCCTTGAGCAGAGAGTAGCTAAAGCAAATGGAAGAAATGACAAGATAAAAGAGCTGAACTGAAGATTTCAAACAGCAGCTTGAGAAGACAAAGCCAACTACTATAATGAAATGTGCAAAGACCTGGAGTTAGAAAACCAAAAGGGAAGAGCATGCTTGGCATTTCTCAAGCTGAAAGAATTGAGTAAAAAATTTAAGCCTTGAGTTGCAGTATTGAAAATTCTAAAGGCAAAATATTGAATGATGCAGTAAACATCAAAAGAAGATGGAAGGAATGCATAAAGTCACTGTACCAAAAAGAAGTGGTCAATCTTCATCCATTTCAGGAGGTTGCATATGATCTAGAACCAATGGTAGTGAAGGAGGAAGTTGAAAGTGCAATGAAGGAATTGGTGAAGAACAAGGCTCTGGGAATTGACGGAATACCCATTTAGATATTTCAACAAACTGATACCCCACAGGAAGCACTCACTTGGTTATACCAAGAGATTTAGAAGACAGCTACCTGGCCAACTGACTGGAAGAAATCCATATTTGTACCCATTCCAAAGAAAGGTGATCTTACAGAATGTGGCAATTATCAAACAATATACTATCACACACAAGTAAGATCTTACTGAAGATAATTTACAAATGGTTGCAGCAGTATATTGACAGAGAACTTCCAGAGGTGCAAACAGGATTCAAAAGAGGACATGGAACAAGGGATATCATAGCTGCTGTCAGATGGATTTTGGCTTAAGGCAAAGGATACCAGAAAGTTGTTTACTTGTGTTGTCTTGATTATGCAAAGGCATTTGATTTTGTGGGTCATGACAAGTTATGGATAACATTGAGAAGAATGGGAGTTCCCAGACACTGTATGGTTTATAATCAAGAAGGGAGTAAGTCAGGTTTGTATTCTTTTCCCAAACTTATTCAATCTATATGCTGAGCAAATAATCCATGAAGCTGGACTATATGAAGAAAAACCTGGCATCAGGATTGGAGGAAGAATCATTAACAACCCAAGATACACTGATAATACAACTTTACTTGCTGAAAGTGAGGATGATTTGAGGCATTTACTAATGAAGATCGAATAATACATTCTGCAGTATGGATTACATCTCAATATAAAGAAAACAAAAATCTTCACAACTGGACCAGTAAGCAGCATCACAATGAATGGAGAAAAGATTGAGGTTGTCAGAGAATTAATATTGCTTGGTTCTACAATCGATGCCAATGGAAGCAGCAGTCAGGACATTAGATGACGTGTGTTTAGTAGTGGGCAGTTTGGTTGTGAAGGACCTCTTTCAAGTGCTGAGGAGCCAGGATATCTCCTTGAGGACTAAGGTGTGCTTGACACAAGTGATGTTTTCAATCGCCTTGTATGCATGTGAGAGCTGGACAATGAATAAGGAAGATCGAAGAAGAGTTGATGCTTTTTAGTTGGTGCTGGTGAAGAATGCTGAAAATGTACTGTGGACTGCTAAAAGAATGAATGGATCTGTCCTGGATGAAGTGCAGCCGAAATGCTCCTTAGAAGTGAGAATAGCCAGACTTTGTCTCACCTACTTTGGTCATGTTGTCAGAATGGACCATTCCCTGGAGAAGGATGTCATGCTTGGTAAGATGGAGGGTTGATGAAAGAGGGAAGGCCTTCAACGAGATGGATTGACACAGTGGCTGTGACAATGGGCTCAAGTATAGCAGGGATCATGGAGCTGGGGCGGGATCAGGCAGTCTTTCCTTCTGCTGTGGATGGGGTTGCTATGAGTCGAAAATGACTTGATGGCACCCAAGGACAACAATAGGCATGGTCTCTTTTTTTATGATTTTGAAGTTTGTTTTACATTTCTTTCTTTCTATCCAGGATCTCCAATTATGGTGTCCATATCTGAGTGGTTGGCAGTGGAAGCCAGGCACCATCTAGTTCTGTTCTCAGGGTCATGTGGGCTGAGGTTCTCTTGGTCCACTAGAATCTTGGACTAATTGTTTCCATGTGTCTTTGATTTTCTTCCCTCTTCTTTGCTCTGAATGAGGAGAGATCAATAGTTACATCTTACATTTCATTTTTAAGCTTTTAAGACCCCAGTCACCACTCACTGAAATAGGATGTAGAACAATGTTTGTGGTACTATGTTATGTAAAGTAGCATTTTCTAAGATTCATTTTCCATCACAAGATAGTAAACTAAAAAAAATAGAGATGTGATCCCACTATTAAACCCAAATTTGATAAATTAGAAGAGGAGAGTTAGGAAGTGACTGATTTCCTCAATGAGTCAGGAAACAGCAATCTAAGGGAAGAAGGCTGGGTATCAAGTGGGAGATTGTCTCGGGCTTCCTAGCCTGATGCTTTTCTTTCTTATACATCTTTGGCAAGGATCACTTCTCACCCCATCACCTTGGCAGGGAACCAATCTGCCTGCCTAGTGTCCACACAGAAGCAGCTGCAGCACAGAGGCAAAGACAGGAAGCAGCAGGTTGCCAGCCTTGAACACATCCTCTTCCCCAGCTATCACTGGCAAGTTGACAACTTACACAGCGGCAGCTCTGGACAGAGCATAGAGTCCAAGGTGCTTTCTGGTAAGTTCAGTTATGGGGCAGGAGTGGGTTACTCTAGGAGTGGTCTGGCCAGCCTTAACCACAGAGACCCTCCACTCTGATGCAATCACTTACTCTCCTGTCTGGGACATTACTCAGGGACACAGGACTGGCCAAGTCAGTTGGTATTTCCCAGGTACTTGTGAGCTCAGAATGTAGCAGGGAGCAAGCAGTTCAAGAAGGTCAGGCAGGGCAAGAATTATATTAGATCAGAAAAAAGAAAAGTTCAGGAAAGCACAAAACAGGAGCACATGGCCACACACATGTACACACACACACACTGCAATTGTTGAAATAAAGAATGTAATGTTGTTGTTGTTGTTGTTATGTACTGTTGAGTTGGCCCCGACTCATAGCGACCCATCCTTGGGTTTCCAAGGTGATATCACTACAGAAGTAAATTGCCCCACCTTCATTTTGTGGAGTGGCTGGTGGGTTAGAACTACCAGCCCCTGATTAACCATCAAATGCCTTAGGCACTACGCTACCAGAGCTCCTAAAGAATTTAATAGATGTATTGGATTTGCAGGATGGATATAGGTGAAGGACAAATTAGCAGAAGGCCAGGTTAAAAACTTCAGAAGACCTTGGGGTTGGGGGGAGGGATACAGACATGAAAAATAGAAAAGTTAATAATATGGAGAGTAGAAGTGTTGTTATCCAAACAACAGGAGTACCAGAAAGAGAAAAAAAATATATATATGGAGAAAAGATTCAAAACTTCATAATGCTAGGTCTCATGGAAAAGACAATTGTGTCAGGATGTGTTAATGAATGTTCAAAATGAAAAATGTGATCAAAGAGCCAAAAATAAGCTATGATTTGGAATATTTGAGTAATAATTATTAGGATATTTTAGTACCATGCTGCATAATATGATAGCTATCAGGCCACATATGGCTCTTGAGCACATGAGACATGACTAGTGTGACTTAGGAACTAAATTTTAATTTTAATTTCTACTGATATAAATTTAAAAAAACTACTCTTTCAATTTTGGGAGCTCTGGTAGAGTAGTGCCTAAGGCACTTGACTGCTAACCAGAAGGCTGGTGGTTCAAACTCACCAGCCACTCCTCGGGAGGAAGATTGGGCAATCTACTTCCATAACAATACTGCCTTGGAAACCCAAGGAGGGGTTGCTATGAGTTGGGTCCAACTTGATGGCACATAACAGCAAGAACAATAACAACAACATCTTTCAATTGTAACTGTAGTGAAGTCTAAAGACAGATCAAACATATCTAATGCATCTGAAGTGCTTTTGGGTAGATGCTTATAGAATGAGTAGTTTAGAAGCCAGAAAAGAAATAAAATGAAACAAAATACAAATACGAGTGTGCACTGCCTGAATATTGCATGATTTCACCCCTTTACACTTGAAGTTTATGAAATTTCTTTAAATGTTGTAAAGGATTTGGGGGTGATCTTCCCAGTACATGCTTTTCTCTTTCTCTTTTTAACTAAAAAAAATATGGTAACACAAAGTTAACATTTTACTTCCTAGTGGTTTGTACTGTTCTCCACTTTCAAAAGAGAAATCTCATAAAAAAACAAATGGCTTTCATTTCCTTGGATGACATATCAAGGCTTGCTGCTGTTGTTAGCTGTTGTTGAGTTGGCACTAACTCATGGCAGTCCCATGCACAATAGAATGAAATGGTGTCCACTCCTGTCCCATCCCCATAATTTGTTATAGATCAGACTTTTGTGCTCCATACTTTTCACTGGCTGATTTTCAGAAGTGGATCATCAAACCTTTCTTCCTGGCTTAGTTAGATACTCACTAAAAATGCAAAAAAAACCCCACTGCCATTGAGTGGATTCCAACTCAGGGTGACTCCATGAGTTTTTTTTTTTTTTTTTTTTTGAATTGTTATTTGGGTGAAAATTTACAGAGCAAATTCATTCTCCATACAGCAGTTCACATACACTTTGTCTTAGGACTTTGACTACAATTTACCACAATGCAATAGCTCCCCTCCTACTTCCTCCCAATAGTTACCTCTTCCCTGTGACCATTCCTCCATGCATTCCTGCCCCCGAACTGTCTCCCTGTGGATAAACAGCCCTTCTTTCTCCCTTGATTGTTTTCTCCCAAGGAGTGTATCTACCTCAAGTAAATGTTCAACTCATATGCCTGTCTTTTGTTTGGCTGGAAGCCACAGGTGTGGGTTCAATTCCAGACCTGAAGGGCAGCTAGGGGCCATAATCTCAGTGATTCCACCAGGCTCTATCAGACCAGCAAATGTGGTCCCCTCTTTTTTTTTTTTTTTCTGCAAATAATTTTGAGTTTTGTTCCACATTGTTCTCCCTCTCTATCCAGGATCTCCTACATAGATCCCCCTCTGAGTGGTTGACAGTGTAAGCTGGGCACCATCTACTCCTTCTGGTCTCATAGTCATGTAGGCTGAGGATCACAGACTCCATGAGTTTTAGAGTACAACTGCTTCATAAGGAAGTAGGTCATTAGACCTTCCTTTCTAAACACTCTTGAGTGGCTGTGAACTGCCAACCTTTCAGCTAGTACTTGAGCGCAAACTGCTTGTGCCACCCAGGGACCTTTAAAACCTACTGATTTGACTCTCTTTGAGAAATACTGGATCCTAAGTGGAGACCCGGAAGCCTAAAATCAGCAAGATGAATCATTTCCTGCCTCAAAAGCTGTTCTTCTTGGATCCGAGGCCTTGCATATGTGTGTGAGTGTGTGTGTGCCCTTATGTGAGTGTGCATGCATATGTGTGTGTCTGTGCAGCCATTATGATTCACCTTGCAATCAACTGCCTCAGTCTCTTTGCTCTTGTTGATGTAGTAAAAAAAAAAAGCTCGTTTTAGGGCTAATCTGCTGAACACAGTTTAATTTTACATCAGAAATGTTATAATTTAGACAGAGGAGTAGTTAAAGTAAATACAGGATCTGTTCACTGAGGTACGGTATCCATGCACAATTTATAAAAGAAGATGAAGACTTCTAAACTGTCAGAAACCCTAGTTGATTAAGGCATCAGTTTTTGCTCACATAGCTAGGTAATGGCTCTAGCCCTCATGTTGTCTTGGGTCTGTAGGCACAGCCTACATTAAAAGTATTCCCCTTTACACCCTAGTCCTTGTCTGCAGATGACAGAGAGGACAACAGGTGGAGGCTCCCAGAGCTCAGAGGCCCACATCAACAAATGACCAGAGCAGGTGTGACTCCATTGCCTGCAAGGCCAGTTTGGACTCTATTTTCTTCTGTACGTAATGATAAGAAGCAAAGGACCCTCTTCTGAAAGCAAATATGTTTAATTTGAACCATATTTTACCGGATAGAATTTACAAAGGTGTTTACCTTTTCCACAAAGTAGTGAATGAACTATCCTACTTGGAAATATAAATGTACCACAGCTGTCTTTTGAATCCCATAGGGAAGTTCTTACTAAGGAGGCTACTACAACTCCAGAGTGGTTTTCCCAGAAGTAAAAGTAGAATGGCCCAGGTTATGGGAGAAGAGACAACTTCAGCTAAGAGCGAGTAGGCCTTTGCATGTGCCTGTTCAGCTCAGCCAGGTGTAGCAGTGGGAATTCAGACAAAACTTCAGGAGTCTTTCCTGGGCAGGTATGGTACATTCAAAATAGAAACACTATCTTAATCTTTGCAGAATCAACAGAGACAAGCTAAACTTTAGTTGGACTGAAATTAGCCAACATGCTGCTGCACAGTTCCTGTGTGGCGGTTAGGGAGGGCTGACTGTTGAGTTGCACTGCTCAAGTATGCTGGCAATGTTTAACAAACCATCTGTCTTGTACCTGTTGGATTGAACAGGGGCCTTTGTTTGAATTTAGGCCCCCTCCAGCATTTCTGCTTTCTGCTAACTGGCTAGGGAAATCTCTCATTGTATTCATTTCACAAGTGTCTTGATTACGGTTTCTTGTCTGAGGGAGAGGAGGGCTTCTGCAAGAGGACAGTTTTCAAAGGGGACTATGGAGTTTTTGTCAGTTCATCCATTACTTATCACCATCTATATAAAACCCTTACTTGCTTATCTGATTTTTCCTGATTTCTCTTCTTTTAAAAGGGATTTTAATAGGTGTCCTTGAGTCAGATCTGACTCATAGCAATCCTCTGTACAACAGAATGAAACACTGCCCTATCCTGAGCCATCCTCATAATTGTTCCTATGTTTTCTGGTTAGTTGTTATTAAATTATAAACTTCTCTATCTCATGTTTAAGCCCAAGTAGATGTATTTTTATACCTAAGTAAAAGATTTTCTACTTAAATTCCCACACTATCAGGACTTTTCTTATTATGTGACATAACAGTTAACTAGAACTATTTAAAAGTAATGTTTTTGTAGGTCTAAAACAGTTGAATACTGACATTCTTATGGATCAACATACATTTTCTTATAAAATGGCCCACTTAATTTTAGAGTACAGATTTGAGAAGATATTGAAGCTAATTTGTGTTTCATTTTGTAAAAAGAAGAAAAAAAACCCATTTTTTTTTTGTTGTAAGCTATAAAACAAAATTCTCATTTAAGAATTTATTTATCTTCCCCTGCCTTGCTCTGTTCCTAACTATTCCCCTCATGCTCAAGAGTAAATGTCCCCATCTTATTCTCTGAGATGTCACAATGGAGGTATAATCACTATTATCTTAGACAGTTCTTCACAGTTATAAGGCATCCTTGAAGCTTACCCTTCATTCCTTGGACAGCACACAGGAGGTCTGAGCCTAGACACATAGTCCCTGACTTGTTGGGTGACCTCTGGTCACTGATCTGGACTCTGGACACTAGGTTCTTATCTACAAAAGTGATTGCATTTGACAAGAGGTGGACACTGGGTTAACTTCGTAGAGGACTCAAAAAGTGTAGCGTACTGTTGAAAACATCTCTGTGTTTAAAGACCTTCCCAATACAAGTCTACTTCCCTTTCCTAGCACAAAACCCTTGATGTAGTGTCATGAGCACTTTCTAAATATAATTTTGTCTTTACCAAACAAACTGAAGCAATTCAAATACCCATATTCTCTTCACAGATAAATTTGGAAAACAAAACTGTCACCCCAAAAACATCAGCACAACATATTTTTTCCTTATATTTAAATTTCCACTGAAGCCAGAACATAAAGCAAAGAAGAGAGTTAGTGGGAGCCTTTTCAGATTTTAACTCATGGGGTTGCCAGGAAAAGGGAAACAATTGTGGGTATGTTTTTAGCAGATTTTTAGAAGATTGGAGGACACCATGGTGGGTTTGATTGAAGAGGAATTCATTTATATTTTTATTCTCATTTACATTTCTATTGTGGTACATGTTATAGATATTATGAAATAATCTGATATTAAATGCATGTTCTACTAAGAACCACCATCCATTTGTTAGTGTGTTATAGTGTGGTGGCTTGCATATTGCTGTGATGCCACTGGTATTTCAAATACTACCATTAAGGTCACCTATGGTAGACATGTTTCATCAGAACTTCCAGACTAAGACAGACTAGGAAGAAAGGCCTGGTGATATACTTCTGAAAATTAGCCAATGGAAATCCTATGGATCACAACAGAATATTGATATCTTGCAGGAATATGGCCCCATGGTTGGAAGACATTCAAAATAAACAACGGCTGCAACAATGGATTTGAGTATACCACTGATGGTGAAGATGGTGCCAGAGTCAGCAATATTTCATTCTGTTTTTCGTAAGGTTGTCGTGAGCTGGAGTCAGTTCAGCAGCAAGCAACACAGATATTTTGGTGGAATGAAGGTGAAGAAAAAAGATGCTCCTGCTGCTTTGTGGCCTTTGGCTGCAACAGATGATGAAGCCTGTGTCCCCTTCAGGGTTCCATTCCTGGAAAGTATATGAGGGCTGCAGACCAGGACGGGTGGCTGCTGAAGACACCTGAGACGTGAGGCATCTCTGTGCCTCACTGTAGTGGCAGGCACAGTATGTAGGATAAGTGAATGGAAGCAGGAAGGCATGGATTCATGAAAAACAGTGTAGGACACGGTCCCTGCCCTAGAAACTTATAAAGGGGCAGTTGAATAAGCATTACAATGACAATGATGAGATGGCAATAATAGTTCTTGCATCAGTGATTCTGTGTGTCTTTGCCCTCAGTCCTGCAGCCAGGGAAACCAAGGGAGAGTTTTTGAAAACTCTGTTCAGCAGCTAGGGCCTCTTATCTTTATTAAAACTCTACAAAAAAAAAAAAACAAAAAAAACAAAACTGACACATTGCCCTTTTCTTGATAAAGAAGTAATCAGGACCAGAGCCAATGAGGCAGGTTACTGTGGTGCCAGATCCCACCTGGGGTGGGGTGTGTGTGCGAGGTCATAGGGAGGTAAAGAAAAGAGCAAAATCTTGGACTCTTGGATGTAGCATTATTCTTCAGATTGTTTGCTTCTTGGCTTGTATGACAAAAGTTTTCCACACTACGGAGAAATCATGTAAGTTGATAAGCAAAGAGCTGCTTGTCAACTACAGCTTCCTCCTCCAAAATGGTAGGCGTAGTAGAAAGAAAACTGGCAGGACTCAGCAGTACTGGTGCAATGGTTAAGGTGCTCAGCTGCTAGTGGAAAGGTTGGAGGTTCAAGCCCACCCAGAGACATCTCAAGGGAAAGGTCTGGTGATCTACTTCCGAAAAATCAATCACTGGAAACCCTGTGGAACCAGTTCTAATCTGACATACCTGGGGTCATCATGACTTAGAATTGAGTATGTGGCAACTGGTTTTTTTCCTGCCTCTGTCAAGGACTATTTAAATGACTTGAGAGAAGTCTGTTAACAGGGGTTTCTATTCTCTCACTGGATGGTTGTACAAATTTGGCAAGGTAGATTTTTTTATGGATCTAAAGGTATCTTTTAATCTTTATATGTTTTCAGAGCAGTGTTTATTTAATAGCTGAGGAAATTGACTCTCAGGGTGTCACTTCCAGGCTGAATGTCTCCATGTTACCCCACCACAGAGCTAGGCCACAACCCAGATTCTGGGTCTGGCTTGGAGTACATTCCCTACTTTGTGCCACCTTTCAGTTGCTGTAAAAAGCCAAAAACTGCCTGTAGCAATCAGGTAAGAATTTTTTATCAGAACAAGAAAGAACCATCAATACATTCAGCTTTAGTATCTCCTGCTGCTATTTTAATTTTTTCTCTCCCAGGAACTCCTCTCTTCTGTTTAGAAAAAAAAAAAGGTCTTCTTATGGCTTATTCTACTATGTTATGATAAATCCAGATCAGAATGTGTTTGAGTGGCCTGAAGTAGCTGGTGAGTGAGTGATGAAACTAAGGTGAGGACTTTATCCCTGGCCTGTTGGCTGAGGCCACTTCCATTAGAAAGTCTTGCCAGATGTTAACTATGAGCCTGCTGGATGACTGTCAACATGAAGTCCACGTGTGCCTACAGACCCACGGCCAGGCAGAGTGGGATTGCCGGCAACCAGTCCATGGGGCTGTGGAAGAGCTAGTATCTCAATTAACATTTAAAATTACTATTATTGTGATTAGTCATACCACGAAGATCCTTTGTTCTCTGTTACTTTAAAAGTGAATTTGAAATTTTTAAATTTCTGGAGAGAAACAGTAGATTAAAATAGAAATCTCATTGAACCAGAGAGAGAAGACATACTTGCCTTACTTCTGTTGCTAACTTGACCTGTGGCTTACTCTCTGGACATCATTTTTCTCATCTGTAAAAGGAAGGAGGGATTTGGATTTCTGTATTCTCAATTAAAAATAAATAAATAATTGTCACTATTTGCAAACAAATTCTATGCACAGATCTTAATTTATAATCTATAAAACCCCAAAACGAGACAAGTTATTTGTTTAATAACTAACTGGTGGCCCTGGTGTAGCAATGGATAAGCAATTGGCTGCTAACCAAAGGGTGGCAGTTCAATCCCCCGCCCCAGCCCCCATGAAGCTCTGAGAGAGAACTATATGGCCATCTGCTTCCTTAAAGATTGCAGCCTTGGAAACCCCTATGGGGTTGTTCTACTCTCATAAAGGGTTGCTATGTATTGGTAGGCACCTAACAACAACATAATAGTTTTTAGTTTAATCTATAGCATGTACTTGTCACAAAATCAAAGAGAACAATATGATATTTTTATGCTTAAAATATATAGAAAAGTGAAGTTGAAGTTTTAGACCACAGTACGAAATCATAAACTCAGCATACAATTTAAGAAAATGGTTTTATTGGTTGCAAAGTCTGAATAAAGTTTTGATTCATAGAGCTGAGCAGCTGCTACTGATAATTTTTTTTTTAGAGCAATTTGCCTGTGATCTTGAAGTATTCCTCAATGACAAAGAAAGAGCAGGGAAAACAATCTTCTGTGGCTGGTTCCAACTCTTTGCCTGGTGGTGTCAGTGACTGTGTCCAGCACAGTGGGGTGAACATGCTATCTGTAATTTCAGCTTCAAAATAAGTCCTAGAATATATATATATTTAAAAAAAGTTTCATGCAAATGTTTTTTGGCCCTTAAAATACATGTAAAATCATGGGAAAATTACTAAAATCCTGAGTTGTCCTCAATAGTTTCTTAATGAAATATGAAGATATTTCATTTAAAATTGATATTTTTTTTTTTCACAGTGAGTATGATGTATTAAGACAATGAGATGTTTTAAATCTGCATTCACCTAGGTCATGTAATGTAGCCATTTGGAGACATTTCTGAAAAGAGACCCTCAGACTCTAAAAGAAATCAGTGTGGAAACTATGCCATTCTCCATGGACTTCTCCTGGACTCTTGCTTTCCCTCCTCTTGCTGCCAGGGAAAGAAAGCTTGCAATAAAACAGCATCATTGTGTATTCTCCCCAAGGTGGCCCAAACTTGCATGCCTGGCAGACAGAACACTCACCTGGGCACTGCGACACTTTCCTTGGTTCCTGGGAACACTTTTATTTTCATTTATTTGGAAACAAAGGGCAGCATGCTGTTTTGAGGTTATTGGCCTACTTTGTCAGTGTCTTAGTTATCTAGGGCTATTATAACAGAAAGTCCACAAGTGGGTGGCTTTAACAAACAGAAATTTATTTCCTCATATTTTAAGAAGCTGGAAGTCTGAATTTAGGGTGTTGACTCTAGGGAAAGATGGTCTCCCTGTTGGCTCTGGGAGAAGATCCTTGTTCCTTGGTTCCCTTGTGATCTTCATGTGGTGTGGTATCTATTTTCTTCTATCTCTGCTTGCTTCCCTATGTTTAATCTGCTCTTTTTACATCTCAAAAGTGTTTGGCTTAAAACATACTCTATACAGATATGGCAGTTAACACCACAAAGTAAACCCATTCCCCAGTGTGATTATAATCACAGATATAGGGGTTGGGATGTACACCACATATAATTTTTGTGGCATTATTCAATCCATAAGAGTCAGAAAGAGATACTCTGCATCTAGCGAGGGGTGGAACACAGAAAGAACTAATTATTGGATGGGTAATACTTCTGCAATTCCAACATGGCCAGAGTGGAAAAGCTCCATGGTCAGGCAATGTGGTCTATCAGGAGTTCAGCTCTGGGAAGAGATACGTGTGAGAGTGTGTGTTGTAGGCATGGGAGTGTGTGCTTATGCATGGTGACTGCAGCACAGTGGTGTCACATCAATGTGTGCATTTACCTTGCATTAACTCAGCTCTGTAGCTTGAGTGAGAGCACAGGCAGTGCCCTCTGACCCACACCTAATACCACTCCTCTCTTTGGTCTGTGTTGCTCTATAGGCTTGATTCCCACATATTTCTCTGTGTGTGAGCATCTTGTTCTGCACCATTTTTTTATGATATTTGATTTTGGACAAAGAATTTTGGACCAAATACATCGTCAGTAGTTTCTCTGAAGAAATATTCACTTTTCCACCGCTGGAGGAGAAACCAACAGGGTTGCATACATGGAGACACAATATAGCCTCATCTTCAAGGAGCATTTCAGAGGTTTTTCAGGGGTTGCTTTTAACCACACTTGTGCCCTACACATCTGCTTTAAAGTGTGAAAGCTGCATTTCTGTTGTATTCAGAATAGCAGCAAGACGCTGTCTGGAGAGGCCCTGGAAAAATTGCCAGAGCACTCAATGTTATGTGCTCCCTGACTGGGGCACCAGCCTCTTTGTCATTGATTAGAGTTCCTTACTGAAGAATATGAGAATTTTTCAGCCTGTTCTACTAGCCTAAAGTTGAGTTCTGCCTAGGATGTTGTATGAAATACAGCACTGCTTTATTGCACACACACATACACATGCACATGCCTCACATGTATATATCACACTGCACACAAACCATACCACACTTACTAAATACATATCACACCACACACACATTATACCACACTCACATACTTCACATGCACATCACACATCACACTTCACACATCACTCACATTCCACCTCATACTATGCAGATCACACCCACACCACAAAATACACATATAGCACACACATACACATGCCATATACACCACACCACATACACACACACCACACAACACACACTTATACGGATATACATATACATACCACACCACATGACATATGCATATGTGGTTTCACACCCTTGTGTGTTAATACTACTTGTATGCTGTGAAAGCTTCATGTCTAGGGCAGCACTGTACTTATAGAGAGTTTTGTGATGATGGGAATGTTCTATATCTACTCAGTCCAGTATGATGGCCAGTAGCCATATGTGGCCTCTGAGCACTTGCCATGGGGCTTATATGGCAGTGTTGAATTTGGAAGCCTGGGCCCTGTCCTTGGAAGATTCTGCTTCATAAACATCAATATCTGGAATTTCCTTCCTTTCCCCAAAGCTGAACTCTCAGACTATCTCTAATCACACTGGAACCCTGCACTTTCCTTTTGACCCATTCCACTCCTCTCTATGTTGTTCTGAAATGGTATTTCTACCCCTAGACACAGCCATGCTCCTCCAGAACACGCCTCTGCTCTCTGGCCAGAGGGAGATGATCAGTGGACAAATGTTAGGCTGTATATCCTACTTCCCATGCAAATTCCAAAGAGGGTGACACTTTGACTCACAAGGTTTTCAGGTATAGTTGAGGGCCTTTACATTCTGGGATGAGGTAATTATGGTGAGGCTGCAGATCACATCTGGCCTCATGAAACATAAGATCATGGAACCACTGCTTGTAACACTCCATGGCCTCCCACCACCCCAGGGTCAATCTGGACTCCTCAGCAAGACTTGTCAGTCCTTCACACTTGGCCCCTGCCTTCTTCACTCTCTCCTCTCTTGTGGCTCCAGGACTTACTCTTCTCAAATGCCTAGCTCTTCCCCCCACCTCCATCCCCACAGAACAAAAGGAAAAGAATGTCTCCTTTGTTCTTCTGTGGCATACTTCTTTTTCCAATCTTGCTCAGTTTGCCTACTATAAAAGGCTTATCTTGACTGCTGATGGAGACATTGTAATTCCTTCCTGTTTGCTAATCTCAGCTCCTCAAGGCTCAGCCACATATGTCTATCTTCTGTCCTTCCCTGGGCACCAGGTAACACCTACCACAGACGTTCTTGGAGCCCATCTATCCCCAAAGGCACTGACTTTAAAATATAAACAGGTGGTGAGTGCTGGCTACCCAGGCCCTGGGGAAGGCTTTTCCTTTCCCTGAAGAAAAGCAGACTCACTCACTACTGGTTAACTCACCTCCTTCCCCTGCAGGGAGCATGTATATCCGGATTCTTTTGATTTTCTTTCTCCTCTTTATTTCTCATTTGCCATCTCTTTTCCCAACCCCTTCTGCTTACAGTTAAGTTTAGGCAATTATTGTTTTAGAATTTTGCAACATTAAGGACATTTGTGGAGACACCACGGGTGTTGAATCATTAACAATTGCCAGAATCACTTTAACTATCAGTTTTGTTTTGTCATTGATTGATCACCCCTGAAGTTTCTAGAAAATAATGTGCTAAGAAATATTTCTGCCAGTATCCTGAAAGGATACTTGCATTTTTAAAAATTAAGTAACAAATAACTAAAGATGAAGCCCTCTATTATAAAAATGGTGTAGCAAAATAAAAATTATCATTTGTACTCAATTTCCTATGATATTCTTTAAGCAAGAGTTGCCTAGGAATTTTGCATCAGGCAGGAACCAGGGCCACAATGAAGAATATAGATAAGGGATTTATGACAAGAATTAAAACCTTTCATTATTATTATTTTTTGTTTTTTATTTTGATTTGGGTGAAAGTTTACAGAGCAAATTGGTTTTCCATTCAACATTTCACACACATTTTGTTTTATGGCATTAATTTGTAATTCCTAAGGTTGGGCATTCCTACTTCCGTAGTGATACTGCCTCAGAAACCCAAGGAGGGGTTGCTATGAGTCGAGGCCGACTCGATGGCAAACTACGCAAACTACAACAACAACAACAACAACAATGTAACAGCAACCTTCCCACTTCCTCCCTGTGTTTACCATCCCTTCATAAGAATTAGACAATTGTGGGAGTAGCTGAAGGAGCTGGGAGATGAGAGGAGCTATCAAGCAGGAGGTATGAGAAGCTGAGTGCAATCTGCTGCTGAAGAGCATGATGGAGACAGTTGTTGAAAAATCTGTGCAGCTACCACTCTGGGTGTCCATAAACGAGCATCTGGTTCTTGATCAGCAGGACTGAGAGACAAGAAGTTGGGTTGGATGCAGAGCAGAGAAGAACAAGGATATGCTGAACCCACCTATACTTCTGAGTCTGCCCATCTGACTGCCTTTGGAAAATTGTGGTCATTATTACCCTTCAGCAGCTCATATCTTGCATCAATTTCTTTTTTTGCCAACTGTGATGCAGAGCCATACAGGGAAGTGGGTTCTGGAAGCTATACTTTCCTGGGAAACTGAGTTGAGGCAGCACAAGCCAATGCAAGTATGCTGAAATAGAGCTGGAGTGAGCACCAGGATGATTGCTGAAAGAAGCCAGGAATGGTGAGACAAAGATGCTGAGGACTAGCTTCCCCCTGTTTAGAGCAGGGTGGGAGCAGGAAAGAAGACTGGACTCAGAAGGCATTACAAATCCAAGGCCACGGGTATGTTCCTGAACACAGTATGGGCTGCTGATGAGGATGGCCGACATAAAGGGAGGTACCTGATGCTGACCACAGGCTATTTCTATTATGAGACAAAACAGTGCTCTCTTGGGAATGTGTGGCCACAGAAGGGCTCCCCTCTGAAATCTCTCTCATCCAAGGAATGACAGGTCCCTAAAACATCCCATTCTTCTACTCCCCAAATTTGATTTTCACAACTGAAATTTACACAGTCATCATCAAATTGTTTTGAAGATTAACTAAAACACATACAAGACATTAGTGGTAGCTATAATGCAATTAACACTTCACTGCTAACCAAAAAGTTGGAGGTTAGAGTCTGCCCAGAGGCACCTTGGAAGAAAGGCTTGGTGATCTACTTCTGAAAAATCAACTGTTGAAAACCTTATGGAGCACAATTCTAGTCTGTGAGTTAGAATTGACTACATGACAATTTATTTTTATTTTTTTTTAATTATGATTGTACATATTACCTTTGAAGAAGTTAAAAAGAAAAGGTCAGTGACTTTGTCAAGACACACAGTTGGCTATTGGGAAAGCTGGAACTCATTCCCCTTTCCTAATTCAGTTAGTTCTCTTTCCATTCCACCAGGTAGAAGGGTAACAGCAGTTGTTGTATTGTCTGTTATATCCCTAAACAACAACAAAATGACCTCATTTACTGAGCACAGCTTGGAACCGGTTTTCCAGTACTGAAAATGGGTTATTGAGATCTCATCAATTTTCTTCTTCTTTTTTTTTTTTTTTATAGAGCCCAGTGCAAATGGTTAATTGTAGCACTTATGCCAGTGAAAGAAAGCTTAGGCTGAGTCAATTATTTTGTGTGGCTGTGCAGACCAAGCCCATACCCCAATCTGATTTGGCCTGGGTCCTAGCCTTCTGGGTGGAAGAGAGCAGTATAGAGGCAGACAGTGCGAGGATGGTCAAGTAGTTGGTCAAATTGTGACAAGAACAGGTTTTAATTCCCTCACCATCTTCCCTGCACACCATCACAGTATCTTTATAGTTTCTTTTCTGATACTTTCCCTGTCTGGTTACCTGTGCCCTTTTGCTCAGCTGACTTCTCTGATCATAGAGGCAAAATGTTCACACTAAGTCTTCAGAGACAAGCAGAGTTTATAGAAAAACAACAACAACAAAACTATAGGTACAGGACAAAGACGGTGAACTGAGGCTATCTAAGCTAAAGAGAATGGTTTGGGTTTCTCAGAGTTTTTTCCTGGTTCCTTCAATGACTTTCCTTGATGACCTCCTTCACACAGGACCATTATGTGAAGGGGAAGTCAACATGAGGTTATTACTGAGCTGCTAGAGGCAGCACAACTTGGTCACCATAAGAAATTTATCTTCAGCTTTGCTGCCTCTGGTGTTTTCCCAGAGAAACATTTGTCAAGAGAAGGAGCTGGGGATGAGGAGCAGAGGAAGGTCATCATGCATTATTAGAAACAAGGAGCTCATTGGACAGCTGTTTGGGAGTTCTTCATATATACATATATATATATATATATATATAAGCTTTGCCTATGAAATCATTATTGACAGAAATCTGCAGTGCACACTGGAGACTCCTTGTCCTTGGCAGAGAAAAGGTGGGGGGATGAGGAGGTCTGTAAACAAGATCTGAAGAGGTGTGTCCCAAGCAACCCTTGGTGTTCTTGCCCCCACTCACAGTGCCCATGTTTTAAACCAGGACAGAGGAGGCCACATGGGAAAGGGAGCTGTTGCAATCAAGAGGGTAAGGTGCCCATCAGATTACCCAAGAACAGTACCCGTGACCTTGTTATAAAGAGGACCAAGGTGATGGGGCATCATCTTTGGGAGCTTTCTGCAGCTGAGAGGACAGATGTGGCAAGGAGACCAGCTGGGGGATGGGGAGGGCTGATGTTTACATGGAAGTGTTTCTTGTAGACCCTCTCAGGTTTTCATTATCAGCACCAACTGCCTGTACAATTATTACCCAAGCCAATGACAGTGTCTGAGGCTATAACTTCTATACATATCTATAATGCATCTATTACCCTTTGATAAAGAAGAATTTCCACTATCACGCTTGAGACCATTTTCATTTGGTGAAAAAGCAACCCTACCTTTTTAAAAATACATTTTGTTGAAATATAATTTACGTACAGTGAAATACACAAATGAGCCAATGCTTTTTTTTTTTTTGCAGTGTTCCATCCCTTCCCCTCCCATCCCTGGTAAACAACAAAGAAAGTTTCCTTCCATATATTAACATTCCTTGACTTTTTACCACCAGCCTTCTGGTTTGCATTCAAATGCCTTAGACACTGTGCCACCAGAGGGAAGATTGGGCAATCTACTTCCCTAGAGATACCACTTTGGAAACCTAAGGAGGGGTCGTTATGAGTCGAATCAACTTGACAGTAGTGAGTTTTCTTTTCTTTTTTTTTGATTTAGGTGTTTTACAATAATAAACTAATACCATATTGGTCCTTCTGTGATTGACTTATTTCACTCAGCATAGTGTCATCCAAGTTCATCCTTGTTATGCAGTGTTTTGCAGATTCTACATTATTCTTCAGTGTTGCATAGTATTCCGTTGTGTGTATGTACCATAGTTTGGTTATCCATTCTAGTGATGGGCTCCTAGGTTGCTTCCATTTATTGCTATTGTAAATAGTGCTGCAATGAACATGGGTGTGCATGTATCTGTTCTTGTTCTGGCTTTCACTTCTTTAGGATATATGCCTAGGATTGGGATTGCTGGATCAAATAGTATTTCTAATTCAAGCTTTTTAAGGTATCACCATACTGCTTTCCATAGTGGTTGTATCATTTTACAGTCTGAGCAGCGGTATATGAGAGTCCCAATCTCTCCATATCCTCACTAGCATTTGTTATTTTCTGTCTTGTCATAACTTTGTCATTAGTGCTCGGGAAAAATGGTATCTCATTGTTGTTTTGATTTGCATCTCTCTGATGGCTAATGATCATGATCATGAACATTTCTTCATGTATTTGCTGGATGCCTGAATATCCTCTTTGGTGAAGTGTTTGTTCATGTCTTCTGCTCATTTTTAAATTGGATTCTTTGTCTTTTTCTTGTTGAGACGTTGGAGTTTTCTATAAACTTTAGACATAAGTCCTTTGTCAGATGTGCTGTTGCCAAATATTTTTTCCCAATCTGCAGGTTCTCTTTTTACTCTTTTGGAGAAGTGTTTTGAAGCACATAAAAATTTAATTTTTAGAAGATCCCATTCATCTCATTTATCTTCTGCTATTTGTGCATTTTGAATTGTGCTTGATAGTCTATTTATGCCATGGATTAGGGCCCCTAAATTTGCCCCTAGTTTTTCCTTGAGGAACTTCATAGTTTTAGGTTTCACATTTAAGTCTTTGATCCATCTAGAGTTAGTTTTTGTATATGGTGTAATGTATAGATCTTGTTTAATTTTTCTGCAAATGGATATCCAGTTTTCAAGCACCATTTGTTAAAGAGACCATATATTACCCCATTTAATGGATTTCAGCCCTTTGTCAAAAATCAGTTGATGGATCTAATTTTGGGTTCTCAATTCTGTTCCACTGGTCTATGCATCTTTTGTTGTACATTTACCAGACTGTTTTTACTACTGTGGCTCTATAGTAGGTTTTGAGATCCAGGAGTGTGAGACCTCCTACTTTGCTCTTCTTCTTCAATAGTACTTTGCTTATTCAAGGTCTTTTTCCTTTCCATATAAAATTAGTGATAGGTTTTTATTACATCATTAAAGAATGATGATGGCATCTGAATTGGTATTGCATTGAATGTATAGATTGCTTTGGGTAATACTGAAATTTTCACAATGTTCTATCTTCCTACCCATGACCATGGTATGTTATTCCATTTATGTAGATCTCTTATGTTTTCTTGGACTAATGATTTGTAGCTTTCTCTGTTCAGGTCTTTTGTGTCCCTAGTGATATTTATTCTCAAGTATTTTATTTTGTTGGTAGCTACTGTAAACGATATTGATTTCCTTATTTCCTTTTCAGCAATCTCTTTGCTGGTATGAAGGAATCCAATTGATATTTGTATCTTGTATCTTGTATCCCACCACTATGCTAAATCTCTCAATTAGGTCCAGTACTTTTTTTTCCCTGAGTCTCTTGTGTTTTCTATGTATAAGATCATATGATCAGCAAACAGGGTTAGTTTTACTTCTTCCTTACCAATTTGGATGTCTTTGATTTCCCTTTCATGTCTTATTGCCCTGGGTAGGACTTTCAATACAATGTTGAATAGAAGGGGTGATAGTGGCTTTCCTTGTCTAGTTCTTGTTCACAAGGGGAATGGTTTCAGTCTCTCTCCCTTGAGAATAATGTTGGTTTTGCATAGACGCCCTTTATTATGTTGAGGAATGTCCCTTCTATTCCAATTTTGCTGAGAATTTTGATCAGGAAGGGGTGTTAGGTTTTATAAAATACCTGTTCTACATCAGTTGATATGATCATGTGATTCCGTTCCTTTATTATATTTATGTGATGGATGACGTTGAATGTTTTTCTTTTCTTGAACCATCCTTGCATATCTGATATGAACCTCACTTGGTCATAATGGATTATTTTCTTGATATGTTGTTGATGTCTATTAGTTAGGATTTTGTTGAACATTTTTACATATATATTCATGAGGGAGTTTGGTCTGTATTTTTCCTTTTCCTTTTTAGTGATGTCTTTTCCTGGTTTGGGTATCAAGGTTATGCTTATTTCATAAAATGAATTTGAGAGGATTCCATCCTTTTCTCTGGAATAGTTTGAGTAGGATTGGTGTCAGTTCTTTGAACATTCAGTAGAATTCATCAGTCTGGGCCAGGGCTTTTTTTTTGGTTAGAAATTTTTTCATGACCCGACCAATTATTTCTCCTTTTTTTTAATGGATCTATTTAAATTTTCTACCTCAGCTTCTGTTAGCTTAGATAAGTAGTGTGTTTCTAGAAATCTGTCCATTTCCTCTAGATTTTCAAATTTGTTGGAGTATAGTTCTTCATAGTATCCTGTTATCGTCCTCTCCATTTCTGTAGGTTCTGTTATGGTGTCACCCAATTCATTTCTTATTTGTGTTATTTGTACTCTCTCCCTCTTTTCCTTTGTTAAATTTGCCAGTGGTTTGTCAATTTATTATTTTTTTCCCAAAGAACCAACTTCTAGTCTTGTTGATTTTTTCTGTTGTCATTCTATTTTCTGTTTTATTTATTTCTGCTTGAATCATTACTATTTTTTTTTTCTTCTTCTGACTGTAGGCTTTTTTGCTGCTCTTTTTCTAATTTGTTAAGGTGTTGATTTTGGCTCTTTCTTTTCTTTTGATGTGTGCATTTATTAGTATAAATTGGCCTGTGATAACTGCTTTTGCTTTGTCCCAAAGATTTTGTTATATTATGTTTTCATTCTCATTTGATTCAAGGAATTTTTTAAGTTTGTTTTTTATTTTTTCTCTTAGCCAGTCTTTCTTAAGGAGGGTGTTGTTCAGCTTCCATGTGTTTGTTCTTTTTCACTTGATCTTCCTATTGTTGATTTCTAATTTGATAGCATTGTGATCTGAAAAGATGCTTTGCAGTATTTCAATGTTTTTAAATTTATTAAGGCTTGCTTTATGGCCTAACTTATGGTCTATCCTGAAGAATGTTCCATGTGCACTGGAAAAGAATGTATATTGTGCTGTTGTTGGGTGAAGTGCTCTCCACTTCTGTAGATATCTATAAGGTCAACTTGGTGGATTGTATTGTTTAGTTCTTCTGTGTCTTTGTTGAATTTCGTTCTAGTTGTTCTATCTTTCATTGAAAGTGGTGTATTAAAGTCTCCTACCATGACTGTGGAGTCATCTATTTGTCTTTTCAGTTCTGTTAGAGTCTGGTTTATATATCTTGAAGCTCTTTCATTGGGTACATAGATATTTATTTTTGTTGTATCCTCTTGTTCAATAGAGCCTTTAATCATTATATAATGTCCTCCCTTGTCTCTTATGGTGGTTTTGGTCTTGAAATCAATTTTATCAGAAATAAATATTGACAATCCTGCTATTTTATGGTTGCCATTTGCTTGATATATCCTTTTCCAACCTTTGATTTTTAGTGTATTTTTTCTTTCTGTCTAAGGTGTGTCTCTTATAGATGGTATATTGATGGGTTATGCTTTGTTATCCAGTCTGCAACTCTCTGTCTCTTGAGTGGTGCATTTAATTCATTGATATTCAGTGTAATTATTAACAAGTATTAATTGGTTGCTGTCATTTTGTTATGTACATTTTCTTGGTGTTGCTGATTTATTTGTTCTATATAATTTTCTGTGCTGAGCTCATTTTGTTTATGGATTGTGTTATCACTTCCTTCATTGTTATTGTTTTAGTATTTGCTAAATATTTATGGTGGTCCTTTTTTATTTTATGTGAAGGTTTATCATTTTTCTTTGAGGTTACCCTGTGATTTATAATTTTCTTCCCAAGTTTAGAACAATCCATTTTATCTTGCAGTTGTCTTAACTTCCCTACCATTTGGAAGTTCTGTAACTACACAATTTTTTCCCTCTTGGTTTGTAGTTGTCTTCATTTGTCAATTGATGTTTCTGGTTCCCAGTTTATAATTTTGTTGCTTATGTCCTTTGAGTACATCCATAACTGCTTGGTTTCTGGGTTATGTCATCATGCCTGCTAAGGGTCGGTTGTTATCTGTTGTTGATGGTTCTCTGTCCAAAGGACTCCTTTTAGTATCCCTTATAAGGTTGGTCTGCTTTTAACAAATTCCCTTAAATTCTGCTTATCTGGAAATGTGCTAATTTCACCATCATATTTGGAGGACAATTTTGCTGGGTATATAATTCTTTGTTGGAAATTATTTTTCTTTCAGGGTTTTGTATATACTATCCCATTATTTTCTTACCTGCATGGTTTCTGTTGAGAATCAGAGTTTAGTCTTATTGGGTGCCCCTTATAGGTAACTTTTTGTTTTTCCTGTATTGTTTTTAGGATTCTTTTGTTGTCTTTGTTTTTGGTGAGTTTGATGATATATGTCTTTGTGATTTTCTTTTGGGGTCTATCCTTTTGGGGTTCATTGGACTTCTTAAATGGGTATATTCTCTTTCAACAGACCAGGTTTAATTCTCTTCCAACAAATCTTTTACAATTTTTTCTGTGGTTTAATTTTTCCCTTCCTGTTCTGGAATTCTGATTACATGTAAGTTATTCCTTTTGATGGTATCCCATGTGAACCTTAGGCTGTCTTCATTTTGTTTTGATAGTTTTTTTCAGATTAACCCTTTTCCAAAGAAGTATTGATGTATTTATCTTCAATGTCATTAATTCTGTCTTCTATTGATTCAATTCTAATCCTTTTCCCATTCAGTGTGCTATCTACTTCTGAAACTTTAGTATTATTCTGGATTTCTCTCTGTAGATTTTGTATCATTTCTAATTTTCATTTATTTTGTCATTTTGTTCTTGTATTGCTATCCTAAATTGTTCTAGGGTTTTGTCTGTGTCTTCCTAGATCTGTCTCTCAATCCATTGAAGACCAAGTATAATTCTTTTGAATTCCTTATCAGGGAGTTCTGATGCTGCTTCCTCCTCAGGGATGTGTTCTGGGTCTGTATCTTGCTCCCTTGTTTCCACTGTTTTATCATTCTTCTTTGTGTGAACTGTGATGCTATGTTGTCTCCAAGACATCATGCCCTTTTTTGTGTTTACATTTAATTGGTGATTGTATGTGGAGTGATTTGGCCAAGATTTTCATTTTCTTTGTTTTATTTGTATGTTACCTAAGTAAGCAGGATACTGTGCTTCTCCATTCACTAGTTGGCAGCACTTACACACTCACCACCTGTCTCCTTTCCTGTTGTCAGCCTCCAGTATGTCCTTGATGTCCTTGGCAAGTGGAGCCTATTTTTAGTTCCCTGGAATCTGAATGAGAATGCTGTCACTTTAAATATCCAAAATGCCCTCCTCTTACAAACATTCAAAATGACTGTACCCTTGGTCACTTTAAATATCCAAAATGGCCACTGCTTGTAAACAATCAAAATGGCTGTGCCTTTCAGACAGTCTAAAGTCCACAGTTCAGATTGTTTCCCTTCTTTCTGTTTCTGTTCCTAGCCATCTGCCCCCAGCACAGTCATTCTTGCAGCCCTTAGTGACCAGAGCTGATCTGTAGGTCAATTCTTAGGTCCCAACACCACTTGGAAATATTCAGGCTCTTGCTGCCATCAGAGTAGCTGACAGTCCTCAGCTCCATCCATCTCTGTAATGACTGTTTTCATTCAGGTTTTTCCACTAGTTGGTGCCTAATCCACTTCTGTATATTTCCATTCAGTTCTCAGGGCTCCAGGATTATCTTCGGTATCTCTGTCAATTGGTTTCTCTTTTCTTTGTTTAAGAGAGTCTGTGTAGCTTGTCTGCCTATTCTGGCATCTACCAGAAGTCAAAAGCAACCCCTTTCTTCTGGAACAGGTAAGGAATGTAACTATAATTGTTCCAATGTGTGTAGAGTTATTTTCACCTCTCTTTCTTCACTAATCTCCATCCCGCCTTCTCTCAATTCAGTAGCTGCCATTGGCATCCTTTTCCAGATGAGAAGTGGCAGGGGTGAAGATGGGCACTGAGCTAAAGTGTGGAGTGGCCAAGAGGCCTGAGAACAGGTTTTGACCTCCATTCAGCTTATAGGGAGGCTGTATAATCTTGATTTGTTCTCATATTTCAGAGCCTGTGTCCTTGTTTGTCAAATGGATATGATAATTGCCCTGCTTCATAGAATTTTTGTGATCATTAAGAATGCAGTATGAACAGTGCTTGGCACCAGTAAGAGATCAATAAGTATTAGCAGTTTTTACTATCAGCATCTTTTTTGCTCTTCTGTATTGAGATTTAGGGCTTTCTAAAGACACCAAAGTCTCCATTTTATCCTCCCACGCTTCTCAGTTTTACCAAATCATTGAAGGCACACATAGCTCTGGTTTTACTACACAATCACTTGCCATGGCCAGTAACCTTTGGAAGTTATAGCATCTCTGGCAAGCAACCAAGCAGCCCAGCTTCCATGATACTGGACCAGGTCTATTTGTCCCATCTTTTTGCTGTAGAGCTTGCCCCCTGTCCCTGGCTGTCTGGGTGCATGTATTCACACCACTATTTTACAGTACTGGAGAATGGAAATTTTGAGTAATTTACCTATGGGTTTAAACATTTAATGAAACCTAGCTTTGAGGGAAGGAGTTCTGGTGGCAAAATGGTTAAGTGTTTGGTTGCTAACTAAAAGGTCAACGGTCCATACTCACCAGTGGCTTCACAGGAGAAGGACCTGGTGATTTGTTCCTGTAAAGATTATAGCACAGGAAACTCCATGGGTCAGTTCTAATCTATCATATGGGTTCGTTATTTGGAATTGACTTGACACAACTAACAACAACAAACCATGGTGGAACAACTCTTAAGGGCTCAGCTGCTGACTAAAAGGTTGATATTTTGAACCCATCCAACAGCTTTGTGGAAAAAGAACCGGTAACATGCTTCCATAAAGATTGTAGTCAAGAAAATCTTATTGGGTGCTTTTAATTTATCACATGGGGTCACTAGGAGTCAGAACCAACTCAAGAGCATCCAACAACAACAGTATTTCAAATAAGCCTGTTTTTTGGCAGTTGATTCAGAAAATAAAAATATTTTTTATGCAGACTATGGGAAACATAGTCCATAAGCTTGTTTGCATAAGAATTACCATCGCTGGAGGCAGATACTTGAACACTCTATTTATGTCCAGAGGTTATGGAAAAACCTGGGTATTTTACTCGGTTTCCCAGTGATTGAGGTTGTGGGAGTAACTCATATTCTAAATAGATATAGAACTTGGTTCCAGTACAAAACACAGTTCCACTTTATTGTATACTTCCAAAATATCTTTAAACTCTACTCCAATTATTTAAAAACCTCCAAAGAGCTTGGTATAGAAGACTCTTTGTTATCATAGCTCAGTGGCTGTGATGCCAAAGGGGTGAGAGTAAGTTTAGGATTGGAAAGGAATAAACTTTTAAAAATATTTTTCTCCAGCATTACATATTATGAAAAATTTCAAATACACAGAAAATTTGAATGAATTGTTCAGTGACCACCCATATCACCCACCATCCAGATTCAATAATTATTAGCATTTCCCTATATTTACCTTTTCACATTTCAACCCCACTATCCATCAAGCATAGGTTTTGATGCATTTCAAAGTAGGTTGTATAGAAGAGGGCAGAATAGGCAGACAAGCTACCTAGACCCTGTACTACAAAGAAACGAGAAAGCGATTGAAACAGATACAAATGATGATCCTGAAATCCTAAGCTTTGAAGGAAAGGATACACAAGTGGATCAAATACTGAGTAGTAGAAGAAACTGAATGAAAACAGCAAATAAGGCGACAAACGGAGCTATGGACTGTTAACTGGCTTGACAGTATGGCCATTTTAAATATTTAGTAAGTGTCATTCCAATCTGGGCAGCAACCTGATAACCAGCTCCACTTGCCATGGTCTGCATGGGCACTCATATTGGGACTGGTGACTAGAAAGATGTGATATTCCCCTTCTTCCCTTTGTACCTCACAACAAACCACTGTATGAGGTGTGATCATCTCCTACCCTGATCTACCTTCTGGACCAGAAGGAATCCCATCTCAGACCAGGCTTCTCACCCCCAGCTGCCTTCTGGGCAGGTAGGAACTGGTGCTGGGACCAAGCACCCTATTCCCAACCACATTTTGGGAAGGCAGGAACTTCTGAGATTAAAAGGCCCTATGGCCAGCTGCCTTCTGGGTCAGCAGGAACTAGTTCCAGGACCAGGTGACTGTTGCCACCTGCCTTTTTGACTAGCAGGAACTTTTCTGGGACCAGGAACCCTACAACTAGCCACATTTTGGGCCAGCAGGAATTTTTTGGATCAAACAGCCTATGTCCAGATGCCTTTTGGGACAACAGGACTATCCCCAGTGGCCTTTTAGGCAGGCAGGAACTCCTTCCAGAACCAAGTGCTCTGCCCCCCACTGCCAGTAGGAACACTGCCTGGGTGTCCTGTAACCCTAGTCTTCTCTTTTTCTCCTTTCTTTCATTTTTTTCCCTTCGGGAGTTCTTCCTTTTTTCCCTCCTTTTCCTTGTTCCTTGTTCCTTTTTCTTTCTTCCCTCTCTTTGTTTTCTCCATCCTTTGTTTTTCTATTTGCATTTTTCTTACATTCTTTCTACTTTTCTTCTTCTCTTGCTCTCTTTTATTTCTTGCCCCCTCTTCAGGTTTGGGTTGAGGTTTTTTTTTTGTTTGTTTGTTTTTTCCCCTCCTTGTCCTTCTCATGTTTTATTTTGTTATTTATTTTTTTCCTTTTCTTTCTGTTCATTAATTTATTTTTCATTTTGTTTGCTGTTTTTTTCTTTTCTTCTCTTGTTTTCAGCCTCTTTTCCCCTTTTCTTTATTATTCTCCTTTTTATTGTGCTGTTTGTATTTTTTTTTCTTTTGTTTATTTAATTTTATTTTTTGCCCTACAAAACAATCATGCCCACAGAACCCAACCACATCTTCACCTCTTATAGTCTGACCCATTGGATGAGGGTCACAACATGCTTTTGCACCAACTGATCAATGATAGATGTGGTCAATACCAGCCCAATCTGCCCTCAACTGCTCTATATGAACAGTAAAGAGAGAACTATGCATACATTTTCATCTTCTATCACTAGAAGACACTCACTATTCACTCACTAGGAAACAGGTGGAGAGTCACTAACTGCTGCCAAACTGGTGAAAAGAGTAGCACACAGATCTGCTCTATCAGATATATGAAAACAAATTAAAGCACAAAATAAGAAAAAAAAAACTGGGAAAATCACACTAACATACAATCAGAAATTCAAATACAAAGACATCACAATGTCTCAGAGACAACTGAAAAAACAAGGTAAATTACACAAAGAAACAAGATAAAGTAGTATAAGTAAGTGACAAAAATGCAGAGTCATAAAACCTCCCTGAGGAATAAATGGCATTAGAACTACCTGATAAGGAATTCAAAAGAATTATATTTAGGTACCTTCAACAGATTGAGAGATAGATCAAGGAAAACACTGACAAAATCAAGGAAAACACAGGAAAAACTTTAGAAGAATTTAGGAAAAAAATAAAAGAACAAACTGACAAAATAAGTAAAAAATTAGAAACTGTACAAAAAGAGCAAACAGAAATCCAGAAAATTAATACTAAGAATTCAGAAGTAGGTAATACATCGAAAGAGCAAAGGAATATAACTGAATCAAAGGAAGAAGTAGTGTGGTTTCTCAGCAGATACCACACAGGTGAGAAAGCAAAAGGATGGTACGTGCAAAACTCTGAAAGAAAACAATGCCAACAAAGAATTATATACCCACCAAAATTGTCCCTCAAATATGTTGGTGAAATTAGGACATTTCCAGATAAACATATATTAATTTGTAAAAAACCAGGCCAATTTTACCAGAGATGCTAAAGGGAGTCCTTTAGATAGAAAACCACAATAACACACAATAACCTGTGATTAACACACATGATGATATCACTCCAAAACTAACATAGGTATCCAAAATAAAATAAAACCTACAAGACTGAAAAGACAAGAGACATCAATTTGTAAATGAGGGCAACTACAAGCAAAAAGAGGGGATAGATAATATAGTTACAGAACATCCCAATGGAGAGAACGTCAAGATGATTTCAGGGCAGAATGGACTGTTTTAAACTGGGGAAGAAAATAAATCACAGGATAACCTCAAAGGAAATTAATAAACCTTTTCTCCAAAATAAAAATAATAAAATTATAAATACTTAGCAAATACTAAAACAATAGCAACAAAGGAAATGATAAGAAAATTCATCAACAAAATGAGAAAAACAGTCAGGAAATTATATGGAACAAAGAAAAAAGTGATACCACATAAAAACAATAACAACAACAAAATGAAAGCAAAAATCCGTAAGTGTTGAATGTAAATGGATAAAATGCACCAGAAAAGAGACAGAGATTTACAGAACAGTAAAGAAAACACAACTCATCAATATGCTGTCTACAAGAGTCACACTTTAGAAACAGAGACAAAAGTGGACTAAAAATCAAAGGTTGGAAAAAGAATATATCATGCAAATGGCAACCAAGAAAGAGACAAGGAAGGACAAATGTAATAATTTTTAAAGGATCAAGCAAAAATAAAGGATATAACCATAATAAATATTTATGCACCAAATGAAAGAGACCCAAAAGATACAAGTAAAACTTAAACAGAAATTAAGAAAGAAACTGACATCATAGTAATAATAGGGAACTTTAACACACCACTTTCAATGAAAAATAGAACAACTAGAAAAAAAACTCAACAAAGAAAGAGAAGAACTAAATAATATAATCAAATCTTGACCTTATAGACATCTACAGAGCACTTCATCCAACAACAGCACAATATAAGTTCTTTTCCAGTTCCAAAATAGACCATATATTAGGTCACAAAGCAGGCTTCAATCAATTTCAAAACATCAAAATACTGCAAAGTGTCTTCTGAGATCACAATGTTATAAATTAGAAATCAGCAATAGGAAGAACAAGGAAATAAAATCAAACACATGGAAACTAAATAACCTCCTTAAATTCTACAGGGGAAAATAAAAAATAAAAAAATATATATATTAAAAAAATTCCTTGAATCAAATGAGAATGAAAACACAACATATCAAGATCGTCAGGACACTGCAAAAGCAGTACTCAGAAGGCAATTTATAACAATAAACACACACATTAAAAAGAAGAGCCAAAATCAACACCTTACCCCAACATCTCCAATAATTAGAAAAAAGAACAATAATAGAAGCTTAACATCACCTGAAGAAAAGAAATAATAAACATATGACAAGAAATAAATGAAACAGAAAAACTATAGAAAGAATCAACAAGATTAGAAATTGGTTCTTTGAAAATATTAACAAAATTGATAGCACTACAAATTTAACAAAGGGCAAGAAGGAGAGGACACAAAACAAACAAATGAAATAGGCAATGTCACAATAGAACCGATTGAAATAAAATGGATAAAATATCAGAATACAATGATGGTCTATACTCCAATAAATTTGAAAACCTAGAAGTAATGGACAAATTTCTAAAAATATACTATCTACTTACACTAACAAAGATTGAGGTAGAAAATTTTAACAGACTTGTCATTAAAAAACCAAACCAAAACAAAACAAAAAACACTATGAACAAAATAAGTCTTGGACCTTTGCTAGCAAATTCTAACAAACATTCAGAGAACAGCTGACAGCAAGTCTGCTCAAATTATTCTGGAATATAGAAGAGGGAATACACTCAAATTCATAAAAAAAGAAAATTATAGACCAATATCCTCATGAACATAGGTGTAAAAATGTTCAACAAAATCCTAGCCAGTAAACTCTGACAACATATGGGGGAAAAAAAAGTACACCATGAGCAAGCAGGATTCATACTAGATATACAAGCATGGTTCAACATTAGAAAAACAATCAACATAATACACCATATAAATAAAACTAAGGAAAAGAACCACATGATCATGTTAGCCAACACAGAAAAGGCATCCAAAATACATTCCTGATAAAAATACTAAACAACAAAAAAGAAGAGCTCAGATAAGCAAAGCACTACTGAAGAAGAAACACAGATTAGGAGGTCTCACATTGCCTGGCCTCAAAACCTACTATAAAGCCACAGTCGTCAAAACAACCTGGTATTGGTACAATGATCACTAGACACATAGATCACTAGACAAGTGGAATAAAATTGAGAGTCCAGAAATAGATCTATTAGCCTATGGACAGCTGATTTTTTGACAAAGGGCTAAAACCTATTCAATGGTGAAGAGAGAGTCCCTTTAATAAATGGTCTTGGCAAAACTTGATATCCATTAGCAGAAAAATGAAACAAGATCCATACCTCACATAATATGCAAAAGTGAACTCCAGATGGATCAAACACTAAAATGTAAAACCCAAAATTATAAAATAGGGCAAATTAGGGGCCCTAATTTATGGCATAAATAGACTATCAATCAGCTTCTAAATATTAAATTCTTATGTGCATCAAAGCACTTCTCTGAAAGAGTGAAAAGAGAACATTTAGACTCAGTGGGGGGGAATATTGACAATGACTTATCTGACAAGGGACTCATCTCTAAAATTTATAGAAAATGTCACCACCTCAACATCAAAAAGATAAACAATCCACTTCAAAAATGGGCGCATGGAAGCACTTCTCCAAAAGAGTAAAAAGAGAACTTTTAAACTGGGGGAAAAAAATGATAATGACTTATTTGACAAGGGACTTATCTCTAAAATTTATAGAAAAGTTCAACACCTCAACATCAAAAAGATAATCCACTTCAAAAATGGGCAAAAGACATGGAAAGACACTTCACAGTGAAGATATTCAGGCAGCCAACAAACACAAGAAGAAATGTTCACGATCATTAGCCATTAGAGAGTTGCAAATCAAAACAAAAATGAGATATCATCTCACCCCAGTAATAACAGTAAAGTTAAACAAGGCAGCATTTGTTACTGCTGGTGGGTGTGGAGAGATTGGAAATCTCATACACTACTGGTGGGATGGTAAAACCACTGTGGAAAACTGTGTGACACTTCCTTGCTCACTGCTGTAGAGTTGGATCTGACTCATAGAGACCCCTCCTTGGGTTTCCAAGATGTTATCACTACAGAAGTAGATTGCCCAAACTCCCTTACGAGGGATGGCCCATGGGTTTGAACAACCAGCCTTCTGGTTAACCTTAGCCACTATGCCACCAGAGCTCCCAACATTTTCTTAAAAAGTTAGAAATATAAATAGTATTTGATCCAGCAATCCACTACTAGGAATATATATCTTAAAGAGGTGAGATATGGGACAGGAATAGATACATTGTGTGCAACCCGTTTACATCAGAGCACTACTTACAATAGCAAGGATACAGAAACAACCTAAGTGCCAAATGAGTGGATAACCAAACTATTGTATATACACCAATGGAATACTGTGCAACATTAAAGAATAATAAAGAATCAGCAAATCACCTCATAATGTGGATGAACTTGAAGGACATTATGCTGAGTGATATAAGTCAATCACAGAAGGACAAATATTGTATGAATCCATTATTTTAACAAGCCAAGAAAAGATTAACCAAGGGAGGGAAATTTTCTTTGTTGCTTGTTAGGGATGTGATGGGAGAGGTTGTTGTTGTTGTTGTTGTTGTTGTTATGTGCCGTCGAGTCGGTCCCGACTTACAGCAACCCCTCCTTAGGTTTCCGAGGCAGTATCACTATGGAAGTAGGATTGCCCAACCTTCCTTCTGAGGAGTGGCTGGTGGGTTTGAACAGCCAGCCTTATGGTTAGCAGTCAAGTGCTTTAGCCACTATGATGGGAGAGGAGGGGAGGGAAAATAGTTAAGAGACGTTTAATATGAGTGAAGGGAAAAGCAATATAACAAAATCATGTGACTAGCATAATAGCACTAAGGAAAAGGAAGACATGGAGGGTTGCACAAGAGCTACAGACAATAAAGGCAAATACTTTTGCATACACATTACTGCATTATCAATAACAGCAAACACTAATCTACAGGAGGAAAAAATGCTGAACAAAATTGGAATAGAAGGGAAATTCCTCAGTATATTTAAGGGCCTATATGCAAAACTAGTGGCCAACATTAGACTCGGTGGAGAGAGACTGCAAGCATTCCTCTTGTGAATTGGAGCCAGACAAAGATGCCTTCTATCATCACTTCTGTTCAACATTGTATTGAAAGTCCAGGGCATAAGGCAAGAAAAAGAAATAAAAGGCATTCAAGTTGGCAAAGAAGAAGTAAAACTGTATTTGCAGATGATATGATCCTAAACATAGAAAGGGAGCTCTGGTGGCATAGTGCCTAAGACATTTTACTGCTAACCAGACAGCTGGCAGTTCAAACCCACTAGCCACTCCTCAGAAGGAATATTGGGCAATCTACTTCCATAGTGATACTGCCTCAGAAACCCAAGGAGGGGTCTCTATGAGTTGGATCCAACTCGATGGCAATGAATCATAGAAAACCCCAGAGGCTGAGAAAGAAAACTACTAGAACTAATTAAAAGATTCAGCAAAGTGTTGGGGAACAAGACCAGTGTACAAAAATCAGTTGGAGTTCTCTACATCAACAAATTGATCTTTGAAAAGGAAATTAGGAAAATAATACCATTTACAATTACCATCCAGAAGATGAAGTAGTTAGGAATAAATATAAGTAGAGACACAGTAGACCTATGCAAAGAAAACAAAACACTATTACAAGAAACTGAAAGAGACCTACATAAAACAAAGAATATACCACGCTCATGGATAAGAAGACTTAACATCTTGAAAATATCAATACTACCCAAAGTGATTTACAGACATAATACAATCCTGATCCACATTCAATGATCTTTCTTTAAGGAGGTGGAAAAATGTATCACCAATATTATATGGAAAGGAGAGAGACCTCAGATAAGGAAAGCATTAGTAAAGAAGAACAAAGTAGGAAGTCCCCAATCTCAAAACCTACTACTCAGCCAGAGTTAAAACAACCTGGTATTGGTACAGTGACAGAGACCTAAATCAGTGGAACAGAATTAAGAACCCAGAAGTAAGTCTGTCCACTTGTAGACAGCTGGTCTTTGATAAAGGGCCAAAACTCATTAAATGGGGGAAAGGATAGTGTGTTTAATAAATGTAGCTGTGAAAATTGGATATCCATTTGCAGAATAATGAAACAAACCATATCTCACACCACATTAAAAAAACAAAAAACAAAACAAAAAGAAACAACTTAGGTTGGATCAAAAACCTGAACGTAAAACCTAAAACCATAAAATTCATCAAAGAAAAAATGGGACTAATTTAGGAGCCCTAATTCATGGCATTAATATACTAATGAATATAACAAAATGCATGAACACCAGAAAACAAAACATATGACACTTGTGCACATCAAGATTTTGCCAAAAGATAAAAAGAGAACCCACAGACTGGGAAAAAGTTTTTGCAATTACATATCAGATAAGGGGTTAATCACTAAAATTTATAGAATACTTCAATCTCTTAACAACAAAATAAAAAATAATCAAGTTAAAAAAATGGCATAGGACTCAAACAGACACTTCACCAAAGAAGATATTCAGACAACCAACAAACACATGAAGAAATTCTCGCGATCATTAGCCAGTATTGTTGTTGTTGTTAGGTGCCATTGAGTTGGCTCTGATTCATAGTGACCCTATGTAAAACAGAACTAAACACTGTCCACTCAGGTGCTATTCTCACTATCCTTGCTATACTTGAGCCAATTTTTCTAGCCACCATATCAATTCATTTCATTGAGTGCTTTACCTTTTTCATTAACCCTCCACTTTACCAAGCATGACATCCTTCTCCAGGGACTGGTCCCTTCTGACAGTAAGACCAATGTAGGTGAGAGAAAGCCTAATCATTCTTGCTTCTAAGGAGCATTCCAGCTGCACTTCTTCCAGGACAGATTTGTTCATTCTTCTGGCAGTGCATATTTTCAGAAGTCTTCACCAACACCACAACTCAAAGGCATCAACTTTTCTTCAGTTTTCCTTACTTATTTTCCAGATTTTACATGTGTAAGAGATGCTTGCTAGTACCATGCCTTGGGTTAGATGCACCTTAGGCTTTAAAGTGACATCTTTGCTCCTTTATACTTTAAAGAAGTATTTTTCAGTAGATATACTGGGTCACCTTTCTTTGTAATGGGTACAAATATGGTTTTCTTCCAGTTGGTTGGCCGGTTAGTTGTCTTCCAAATTTCTTGACATAAACAAGAAAGTTACTCCAGCATTGCATCCATTTGTTAAAACATCACACTGGGTATTTCCTCAATTCCCGGAGCCTTGTTTTTCACACATTCCCTCTGTGCAGCTTGGATTTCTTCCTTCAATACCATTGAATCTTGATCATATGTTATCTCCTGAAATAGTTGAATGGTGACCAATTCTTTTTGGTACAATGACTCTGTGTATTCTTTCTATCTTATTTTGATGGTTCCTGCATCATTCAATATTTTTGCACAGATTCCTTTAATATTGCAACTCAAGGCTTGAATTTTTTTCTTCAGTTCTTTCTGCTTGAGAAGTGCCAATCTTGTTTTTCCCTTTTGGTTTGCTTATTCCAGTGCTTTGTACATTTCATTATAATAATTTACTTTCTCATTTCAGGCCACCCTTTCAAATCTTCTGTTCAGCTCTTTTATTTCATTGTTTCTTCCATTCACATTTGATATTCTCCATTCAAGAGCAAATTTCAGAGTCTCTTCTGGCATGCTTTTTTCTCTTTCCTGTGTTTTTAATGTTCTTTTCTTTCTTTGTACATGATGCTCTTGATGTCATCCCACAATTTGTCTGGTCTTTAGTCATTGATGTCCAATGCATTAAATCTGTTCTTCAGATGGTCTCTAAATTCAGGTGGGATATATACAAGATCATATTTTTGCTCATGTGGACTTCTTTTAATTTTCTTCAGCTTCAATTTGATCTTAAATACGAGCAATTGATTATCTATTTCAGTCAGCTCCTGGCCTTGTTCTAACTCATAATATTTAGTTTCTCCATTGCCTCTTTCCACAGATGTAGTTGATATGATTCCTGTGTATTCCATCAGGTGAGGTCCACATGTATGTGTCCACATGCCTTTTATAATGTTCAAAAAAGATATTTGCAATGAATAAGTCGTTGGTCTTGCAAAATTCTATTATGCGATCTCTGGTGTTATTTCTATCACCAAGGCTGTGTTTTCCAACTACCAATGCTTCTTTGTTTCCAATGTTCACATTTAATCACCAGCAGTAATCAGTACATCTTGTTTGTATATTTGGTCAGTTTCAGATTGCAGAAGTTGGTACAAAAGTTTCAATTTCTTTATCTTTGATTTTAGTGGTTTGTGTGTAAATTAGAATAAATAGGAGTATTAACTGGTCTTCCTTGCATTAATGCTTAGGATATCGATCTTCATCTGTTTCATTTTATTTATTATTTTATTAACTTTTATTGTGATTTGGGTGAATTTTTTTTTTTTTTTTTTTTTCGGCAGTGTTCCTTCCCCTCTCCTCTCACCCATGGTAACAAACAAACAAAATTTCCCTCCTTATTTAAACTTTTCCTTGACTTTTTACAATAGTAAACTAATATAATCCTTCTGTGATTGACTTATTTCACTCAGCATAATGTCCTCCAAGTTCATTCATGTTATGCAGTTTTGCAGATTCTACATTATTCTCTAGTGTTGCATGATATTCCATTGTGTGTATATACCATAGTTTGCTTATCCATTGTTCGGTTGATGGACACTGAGGTTGTTTCCATCTTTTTGGTATTATAAATAGTACTGCAATGAACATGGGTGTGCACATATCTGTTCTTGTTCTGGCTTTCACTTCTTTAGGATATATACCTAGTAATGGAATTGCTGAATCAAATAGTATTTCTAATTCTGGCTTTTTAAGGAATTGCCATACTGCTTTCCACAGTGGTTGTATAAGTTCACAGTCCCACCAGCAGTGTATGAGAGTCCCAATCTCTCCACATCCTCACCAGTGTTTGTTATTTTCTGTCTTGTTGACCTTTGCTATTAGTGCTGGGGCAAGGTGGTATCTCATTGTTGTTTTGATTCGCATCTCTCTAATGGCTAATGATCACGAACATTTGTTCATGTGTTTGTTGGTTGCCTCCATTTTATTTTTGACAACTTTCAATTTTCTTAGATTTATACTTTGTATATTCTATGTTCTGATTATTAATGAGTGTTTGCAGATGTCTCATCTCATTTTAAGTATTGCTTCATCAGCAAGTGAATGTCTTAAAAGCTGTACTTCATTTGCATTATTAGGATCAACTCTACTTTGAGGAAGAAGCTCTTTCCCAGTTGTGTTATGAGTGACTTCCGACTTTAGGGGCTTATCTTCCAGCACTATATCAGACAATATTTCACTGCTATTAATAAGGTTTTCAGTGACTGATGATGTTTTCAGAAGTGAATGGCCTTATCTTTCTTCCCCAACTCACTCTGAAAGCTCTGCTAACACTTGTCCATCATGGGTGATCCTGCTGTTATTTGAAATATCAGAGGCATAGCATAGCCTCTAGCCACACAGGAAAACATAAGACAGCACAATATGACAAACTGGAAGACAAGTGGTAGACAAGCCATTACATAAATGAAAATAAAACAACGAGATATCATCTCACACCAGCACTAGTAGCAAAGTTCAAAACAAAACAAAACAAATAGAAAACAACAAATACTGGCAAGGGTGTGGAGAGACTGAAACCCTCATACACTTTTGGTGGGACTGTAAAATGGTACAACCACTGTGGAAAAAAGTATGATGTTTCCTTAAAAAGCTGGATATAGAAATGCCATATGATCCAGCAATTCTACTACTAGGCATATATCCTAGAGAAATAAGAGCTGTGACACAAACAGATATATGCACACCCATGTTCTTTCTAGCACTATTCACAATATCAAAAAATGGAAACAACTTAAATGCTCATCATCAGAGGAATGTATCAACAAACTACGGTACATAGTCACAATGGGAAACTATACAACATTAACAAACAGTGATGAATCTGTGAAATATCTCATAAAACGGATTAACCTAGAGAACATCATGTTGGTGTCAGATGTTCTTGACTCAGTTATGACTCATAACAACCTATGTACAACAGAACAAAACACTGCCTGAGCCTGCACCATCCTCACAATTTTTGCTATGCTTGCACTTATCATTGCAGCCTCATGTCATTGAGAGTCTTCCTCTTTTTGCTGACCCTCTACTTTACCAAACATGATATCCTTTTCCAGGGACTGGTCCCTTCTGACAACATGACCAAAGTATATGAGATGAAGTCTGACCATTCTTCCTTCTAATGAGCATTCTGGCTGTACTTCTTTCAAAACAGATTTGTTTGTTCTTCCACAGTCCATGGTATTTTCAGTATTATTTACCAACACCACCATTCAAATGCATTAATTCTTCCGTCTTCCTTATGTGTCATCAAGCCTTCACATGCATACAAGGTGATTGAAAATGCCATGGCTTGGGTCAGGAGCACATCAGTTTTCAAAGTGACATCATTGTTCCTTAACACTTTTAACACGTCTTTTGCAGCAGATTAACCCAATGCAATATAAAGTCTGATTTCTTGATTGATGTTTCCATAGGCATTGATCTGGACACAAGTAAAATGAAACACCTGACAACTTAAATCTTTTCTCCAATTATAGTGATGTTGCTTCTTGGTCAAGTTGTGAGGATTTTTGTTTTCTTTATGTAGAGGTGTAATCCATATTGAAGGCTATAGTCTTTGATTGTCATCTGTAAGTGCTTCACGTCAGTTTTACTTTTAGCAAGGAAGGTAGTGTCATCTGTATATTGCAAGTTGTGAACAAGTCTTCCTCCAATTCTGATGCTGCATTTTTCTTCATATAGTCTAGCATCTTAGATTATTTGCTCAGCATACATAATGAATAAATATGGTGAAAGGATATAACCATGATGCACAACTTCCCTGATTTTAAACCCTGATTTTATCCCCTGGTTCCATTTGAATGAATGCCTCTTGTGTAAGTATAGGTTCCTCATGAGCACATTTAAGTATTCTGAAATTCCTATTCTTTGCAATGTTATCCATAAATTGTTATGATCCACACAGTGAACTGCCTTTTCATAGTAAAAAAAAAACATGGGTAAATAACTTTTTGGTATTCTCTCTTTTCAGCCAAGATCCATCTGATATGGGCAATATCACTCATTCCATGCTTTCTTCTGAATACAGCTTGAAATTCTGATAGTTCCTTTTTATGTACTGGTGCAAATATTTATGAATTATCTTCAGCAATATTTCACTTGTATGTGATATTAATAATATTGTTTGATAACAATGCATTCTGTTGAATCTCCTTTGTTTGGAATGGTCAAAATATGAATCTTTTCCAGTTGATTGGCCAGGTAACAGTCCAAATTTCTTAGCATAGACAAGTGAACACTTCTAAGATTGCAGCTGTTTGTTGAAACATTTCATTTGGTATTCTGTCATTTCCTGGAGACTTGCTTTTCACCAACATTTTCAATTCAGGTTAGACTTCTTCCTTCAATACCATTGGTTATTGATCATATGTTATCTCAGGAAATGATGAACATCAACAAATTCTTTTTGATACAGTGACTCTGAATATTTTTTCCATCTTCTTTTGATGTTTTCTTCAGTTCTTTCTTTTTGAGAAATGCCAACTATCATCTTCATTTTTGGTTTTCTAGTTTCAGATCTTTGCATATTTTATTATATTATTTTGTCTTCTTGAGCTATCCTTTAAAATCTCCAGTTCAATTATTTTACTTCATCATTTATTGCATTCACTTTAGCTACACTCTACTCAAGAGCAAGTTTCAGAGTATCTTTTGACTTCTATTTTGCAATTTTCTTTCTTTCCTGACTTTTTGATGGTCTTTTGCTTTCTTCATGTATAATGTTCTTGATGTCATCCCATGACTTCTCTGGTCTCTATTTAGTGGTGTTCAGTGTGTTAAATTTATTCTTCAGATGGTCTCTAAATTCAGATGGGATACAATCAAGGTCATATTTTGGCTCTCACAGATTTTTTTAAATTTTCTTCAGTTTCAACTTTAATTTGCATATGGGTAATTGATGGTCTCTTTCACAGTCAGCTCCTGATCTTACTCTGACTGATGATATTGAGCTTCTCTATCACCTCTTTCCACACACATAGTTTATTTGATTCCTATGTATTTCATCTGGCATGTGTATAGTCACCATTTATGCTATTGCAAAAAGCTATTTGCAGTGAATAAGTTATTGGTCTTCCAAAATTCTATCATGCAGTCTCTGGAGTTATTTTCTTCACCAAGACCATTTTCTTTCAACTACTTGTGCTTCTTTGTTTCCAACTTTTGCATTCCAATCACCAGTAATTATCAATACATCTTGATTCCATTTTTGGCAAATATCAGATTGCAGAAGTTGGTAAAAATCTTCAATTTCTTCATTTTTGGTATTAGTAGTTGGTGTGTAAATTTGAATAATGGTAGTATTAATTGGTCTACCTTGTAGGCATATGGATATTATCTTATCACTGACAGCATTGTATTTCAGGATAGATATTGAAATGTTCTTTTTGATGATGAATGTGAAAACATTCCTTTTCAATTTGTCAATCCTGACAGAGTAGACCATATGATTGTCTGATTCAAAATGGCTGATACCAATCTATTTCAGCGCACTAATGCCTAGGATAATGTCTTTATAGGATCTGTTTTATTTTCGGTAACTTCCAGTTTTCCTGGATTCAAACTTTGTACATTCCTCATTTCAATTATTAGTGAATATCGGCAGCTGTTTCTTCTCATTTTGAGTTTTGCCACATCAGCAATGGAAGATCCTGAAAGCTTTACTCCAGCTATGTTACTAAAGTCAACTCTACTTTGAAGTGACAGTTCTTCCCTAGTCATATTTTGAGTGTGTTCCAACTAAGGGGCTCATCTTCCAGCACTATATTGGACAATGTTTAATGTTTATTCATAAGGTTTTTAGTGGTCAATTTATTTTTTTCCCAGAATTGGGTGACTCTGTCCTTTTTCTTATTCTCTCTGGTGAAGGATATTATCCTAAGTGAAATTAGTCAATCACAAAAGGACAAATATTGTGTGAGACCACTATTATAAACAGTCAAGAAAATGGTTTCACACACAACAACAAAGAAATATTCTTTCAAGGTTACCAAAAGTGGGAGGGGAAACTAGGGTTAATCATTAACTAGAAGGCAGACACATATTAATTTGGGTGAAGGGGAATGTAACAACAACAACAGCAACAAAAATACATTCTAAATGCTTTCTTTCATGTCTACTCTTCAAAGAAGTATGGATTTTATCTCCTTTCAGTTAGAAAATTCTGTAATTTCTTAAAAATTAAAAAATAAAAGAGGAAATAAACAAACTAGCTGTACATACTCATGCCTGTCACTCTTATCAGCACATATTTTATTCTTGACTAGAGCTCAATGTTGGGAACTCTATTTGCTTGCACCTTTTAAAAGTAAAATTTATATACAATGAAACACACTAATGTTCTGTTTACTGTTTGTTGAGTTTTGACAAATATAGACACCTATGAAATCAAGACCCCCATCAAAGTGAAAGATTTCTATCTCACCAGAAAGTTCCCACCTACCACTTCTCGGTCAATCTTGCTGAGGCCCATAAAAGACAACCACTGTTCTGATTTTTATCACTATAGATTATTTTTTTCCTGTTTTATAACTTCATATGAATGGAATCACACAATATGTAGTCTTTTGAGCATGGTTTCTCATACTCAGCACATTTTGAGATCTATCCATGCTGTTGCACATATCAAAATTTCATCTCTTTTCATTGATGAGTAATGTTCCATTGTATGGATATACCACAGTTTGTTTATCCATTCATCTGGGAAGGGATAGTAGGCTGTTTCCTGTTTGTTATTATTACTAATGTGTTGACACTTTTAGGTTTAGCATAAGGGTCCTGAACCCCTCTGAAATTTATCAGAAGTGAACTCTCAAATCTGGATGTGGTTTGAAATTACCCAGCATGTGTGTCTTAGGTTACTGGGTCTGAAATAGTTGAATGTCAGCAATTTCATTTGGTTTAATTTAATAAGAAATTACATTTAGAATACTAAAGTCCATGTTTGAAACATGATTATGGTGATGGAGTGGGATATAGAATGATAAATTATCTCCTACTTGACTATTGGGGAAGGAGTTCTGGTGTCCTAATTGGTAAGACATTTGACTGCTAACCAGAAGGTCAGTGGTTCAAACCCACCAGCTTCTCCACTGAAGGATGATAAGGCAACCTACTTTTGTAAAGATTTGTTGTTGTTGTTGTTGTTATGAGCCGTCGAGTTGGTCCCGACTCATAGCGACCCCTTCTTGGGTTTCCGAGGCAGTATCACTATGGAAGTAGATTGCCCCATCTTCCTTCCGAGGAGTGGCTGGTGGGTTTGAACCGCCAGCCTTCTGGTTAGCAGTCAAGTGCCTTAGTCACTATGCTACCAGAGCTCCTTTGTAAAGATTTACAGCCTTGGAAACACAATGGGTGTCACTATGAATCAAAATTGACTTGATGGCAGTGGGTTTGGTTTTGGCTTGGTTTGACTATTTGGGAGCAAAATAGTGTTCTTAAGAAATAAGTATTTTTGTGAGGAAAGTAACCATAATAACAAAAGACATAAAAGCATACTTTTATTTTATAAGAGAAAATGAAGTCTTATTTTTTAGGTGACTTTTTTTTTTTTTTTTTTCCTGGTGGTAAAAATAGAGTCAGACAATATTATTATTATTTTTTTAATTTTTCAGTACCTCAACCAAAATCATAAGTGGAAATCAGAATATGGTGGTGTCCCTCTTCTGTGGGGGTGGGTACCACTGTCAGTGGACAAGGCATATTACATTGTGAAGGATACTGGACATGTCATGCAGGTCCTTGCCAGGGCAGAGAGATTCATTCTACAGCTGTTGAAGAAAACTGCCTACACTTCTAGGTGCATCTCCTATCTGTGATCGACAGTGAGGTATAAAGACCCATCCTCTTTTTCTAAATGGGAACTACCCTGAGGCCAATAAAATTCTTGAAGTCCCTATGGTGTCAGCTATGGCCTGTTTTGAGTCGCAGGACCTACTCAATAGTAGCTAACAACAACCATGACAACACAGTTCAATTAGGGTAATTTCTTCCCTTCTTCTGGAGAGCTGTTATTAACTTGACACTCTATCTTTAAATTAACACTATTCACAACTGAGGAATGCAGTATGTTGCATATACTCACTGCCTTTGAGTCGGACCTGACTCATAGTGACCTGTCCTTGGGTTTCTGAGGTGGTATCACTACAGAAGTAGATTGCCCAACCTTCCTTGTGAGGTTTGAATGGTTTGAATCGCCAGCCTTCTGATTAGCAGTCAAATGCCTTAGGCACTATGCCACCAGAGCTCCTACATTGGATATATATACTGAGAATTTTGGGACAGTGGTTCTCAAAACCACAGCAACACCAGTAGTCCTCACACTTGAGTATGCCTCAGAATCCCCTGGAGGGCTTCTTAAAACACAGGTACCTGGCATCCACACAAAAGTTTTTGAATTGGTGGATCTAGGATAGAATTTGGGAATTTGCATTTCTATCAACTTTTCAAGAGATACTGATGATGCTGGTTGGGGACCACATTATGAGAACCACTGATGTAAGATATGAGTTGTTGCAAGGGACATTAATTGAATGGAACATGCAACAATGACTTTTTACAGAGTCATTAGGACTCTGAGCATACTATGTGTTCTCATGCATTTATTATAAATAATTATATATATATACATTATATAATTATATACATATTATATAGATATATATTATATTATAAATAAATGCATTTACTCTACTTCCTTCTTCTTTCTAATATGGTACAGCCAACCAACCAAACTAAGCTTCCCACCTGTTGGAAATAATATGTCCAGTTCAGAACCATATGGCAAATATGAGGCACAGGCAAATCCTCTGCAGTAGAACCTCCTAGAGTAGATGATGAATTTCTTATGTATTTAAAGTAAATGTGTCATAGGCTGTGGTTCTCATAATCCATTAGTCCTTTGGACCAATTGTGTCCATGCATCTTTGATTTTCTTCACTTTTTTTTCTTTGCCATGAATGAGGTGAGACAAATAGCTGTATTTTAGTTGGCTGCCTGAAAGCTTTAAGACCCCAGTAGCTACTCACCAAAGCAGGATGTAGAAGAAAGTTTTTGCGTACTATGTTGTGCCAGTTGATCTCAGTGTTCCTCGCAACCACGGTCCCGAGCCCACAGGCCCAGTGATTCACTCCTCACGATACTTGGTTGTGGCTAAGAAGTTAGCCTAACTTTGTCCCCTGTTAGCTCTATAATATATATGGACATTTTAAAAACACATATAAATATGTTTGTAGGAATATCATCTGCCATGACCATATATGCCCATGGGTATATCCCCATTCCATTTGCTTACCCATACTTGATCTTCTGGTTGAACCTCAGCCTACATGATTCTGAGACAAGAGGAATTAGATCATGTCCAACTACCAATGCCATCTACTTGGGAAGGGATCAAAATTGAAGAGCCTGGATAGAGTGGGAGAAAAATGTGGAACAAAATTCAAAAAAAAAAAAAAATGACCAGGATTACTGGTCACATAGAGACTGGTGAAACCCCTGAATATATGGCCCCTAGTTACCCTTTGGGCTTGGAATTTACTCCCATGGCTTACCTCTCGGCCAAACAGACAGGCTTACAAGCTGAACAATTACATCACAGATGTTCACTCATTAAAATAATCAACTATGGGAGATCAGAAGGACAACATTTCTGCAGGGAGAAAGTTTAACGAGGCAGGAATACGTAGATAAGAAGAACATAGGGGAAGGGAGGAAGTGGAAAAACAGCTGTTACATTGTGGGGATTGTAATCAGTGTCTTGAAGCAAAATGTGTATGAACTTTTGAATGGAAAATGAATCTGTTCTATAAAATGTCACCCAAATCACAATAAAAAACTTAAAAAAAATGATGAAAAAAAGTAAATATATTGGACACATGTGCCTGTTGATGACATGACTCCTGCCTCTCTATGCTGGAGTATGTTTGTATTGCAAATGGAAAGCACCAGAAAGAACTGTGATTTGATCCAAGATGCATCATCTTATTATCTGAACTTTAGAGGATTCCATGAGTAGGGTTTTAATCATTAGCTGTGTTGATTTTCCTCTTTCAGCCCCTTTCCTCTTTTCTTGACTTTCTCTTCCAGTTAACTCTGTTGTAACTGATGCTTTAGATGTCCTTCCATATCCTCCAGGCCCACTAGAGGTCATCTGGGGATAGTTCTCCTACATACCCTATATATATAGGTTTCCTCTGAGAATGTTCTCTGAGCAGAGGACCATACTCCACAAGGGAAGGGACAGTCAGAGTTCTGGAGAGCTGACATCCTTAGAAGCAACCTTCAGCTTATGGAGGGTCTAACTGAGTGAGCAAACCACCCAGGCTTTTTTTCCTTAATGGGACAATCCTGGAGCGGGTTCTTTATAGTTTCTTAGTGGGTCCCAGGAGGGCTAAACTCTGGTCATCCACAGTGATAATCTGATTATTGCTGTTGGTGTTAGCTGCCATTGAATCAGCTTTGACCCATGGTTACCCCATGTACAACAAAATAAAACGTTGCCAGTCCTGCAAAATCTTCATAATCATTGGCATTCTCAAGTCCATTGTTGCAACTGCTGTGTATTTTGAAAGCCTCCCAGTCTAGGAGGCTCATCTTCCAGTACTATATTGGAAAACATTCTACTGTGATTCATAGAGTTTTCATAAGCAGATCTTTGGATATAGATCATCAGGCCTTTCTTCCTAGTCTGTCTTAGTCTGGAAGGTCTGCTGAAACCTGTCCATCTGAACAGTCATTCTGGTATTAGAAATATTGGTGGTATAGCTTCCAGCATCATAGCAACATGTAAGCGATCACAGAATGACAAACTGAAAGATGAGTGGTGGACTTGATAATTGACATACTCTTGTTGGCTGTCATCTCTCCCTTGTCTCACTTTTGTCTTCCACATTATGTTTCCTGAAATCACCTTCCAAATAAACAATTGTCCACAACTTCTTGCCTTAGGCGCTGCTTTTTTGGTATCCTAAACTAAGATACCTGCCTTTTCCCCAGGAAATAAGAATGCATACCACAGAGATCCATACTTTTCTCTTTATTCACTCTACTTCAACAACTACAGTAGCATATCAACACATTATCATTAACACATCAATTTGACCTCCTTTATCTGCCCGCACTGGCCATTTAATTACTGGTTAAACTTCAGTGAGTATTTCAGATAATTTCATCCCAACAATAAGAAAATAATTTCCTATTTTATCTTCTTTGGGCACATTGAAATATATTTGACTGAATATATTTGACTGAATGAAAAGTCAGGAAATAGTTTTTCCTCTTTCAAAGCCAATGGTGGTATTCTAGACCAACTACACATGTGGAGGAACAAGGATATATTCCTTTTTTTTTTTTTTTAATTTTTATTGTGATTTGGGTAAAACTTTCCACAGCAAATTCATTTTTCATACAGCAGTTCACATACACTTTGTCTCATGACATTGACTACAATTTCCCACAATGCAACAGTTCTCTTCTCACTTCCTCCCTAAAGTTACCTCTTCCCTGTGTCCTTCCCTCCCATGCGCTCTTGCCTGCCCCCTCCAGCTATCTCCCTGTGCATACACAGACCTTCTATTCTCCCCTGATTGATCTCTCCAAGGAGTGTATCTACCTAATGTAAATGTTCAGCTCATATGCCTGTCTTTTGTTTGGCTGGAAGCCACAGGAGTGGGTTCAA
>NW_006921856.1:3445780-3460099 GCF_000298275.1 Orycteropus afer afer | reverse complement strand
CTACCTAATGTAAATGTTCAGCTCATATGCCTGTCTTTTGTTTGGCTGGAAGCCACAGGAGTGGGTTCAATTCCAGACCTGAAGGGCAGCTAGGGACTCTGGTCTCAGGAGTTCCAAGCTCTATCTACCTGGTTCTTCTTTTTCTTCTTCTTTTTTTTTCTTAATGATTTTGAGTTTTGTTCCACATTTTGATAGTGGTAGCTGGGCATCATCTAGTTCTTCTGGTTTCATAGTCAAATAGACAGAGGATGGGATGCTATACCAGTCTCTTGGATGAATTGCTCTGTTAGTCTTTGGTTTTCTTCATTCTTCTTTGCTCTGGATGAGGAGAGACCCATCACTGAATCCAGATGGCCGCTTGCAGGCTTTTAAGATCCAAGTCACTACTTGCCAAAGTAGGATGTGAAATAATATTTTTGTGTAGTATGTTTTGCCAATTGAGCTTGATGTCACCTGTGACCATGGTCCCAACCCCACAGGTTCAACTACTTGCTCTCTTTGGGTTGCTGGCTGGGGCAAGAAGTGACTACAACCTTGTCCCTTGTCAGCTATACTATATACCTGGAAATTCTTACAGAACATACAGATACACTTGTAGAATATTTTCTGCCAACTCGATACACGGTCATGGACATACTCCCCCCTGCATAGATATACATATTTATTTAGCCTCTCTACTCATCTATCCACCTGTATATCAATGTTTGCCATCACTGACAATGCAGTACTGTATGTGCAAAAGTGTTCCTCTTTGTTGTCTGTATCTCCCATGCATCTCTCTATGTCTTCCTCTTTCTTAATGCCACCATGTTGATCATTCACATTTGGTACATTTCCCTTCCCTTCACCCAAATCAATACTTCTCTCTACCTATCTCACAGTGTTCCCTCTCCCCTCACCCCACAACCCTGGTAACCAACAAAGAAAATTTCCTTCCATATATGAAACTTTCCTTGCCTTTTTACAATAATGAACTAATACAATATGTGTCCTTCTGTGACTGACTTATTTCACTCAGTATAATGTCTCCCAAGTTCATCCACATTATGCGGTGTTTTGCAGATTCTATATTATTCTTTATGGTTGCATAGTATTCCATTTGTACATGTACCATAGTTTGGTTATCTATTCTTCTATTGATTGGCACCTAAGTTGTTTCCATCTTTTTGCTATTGTAAATAGTGCTGCGATGAACATGGGTATTCATGTATCTGTTTCTGTCTTAGCTCTCACCTAGAAATGGAATCACTGGGTCAAATGGTATTTTTAATTCCAACTTTTTAAGGAATTACCATACTGCTTTCCACAGTGGTTGTAATATTTTACAGTCCCACCAGCAGTGTATGAGAGTCCCAATCTCTCCACATCCTCACCAGCATTTGTTATTTTCTGACTTGTTGAACTTTGCTAGTAGTGCTAAGGCAAGATAGTATCTCCTTGTTTTGATTTGCATTTCTCTATCGGCTAATGTGGTGGCATAGTGCCTAAGCTATTTGATTGCTAACCAGAAAGCTGGTGGTTCAAATCCACCAGCCCTCCTCAGAAGGAAGACTAAGCAATCTACTTCCATAGAGATACCACCTTGGAAACCCAAGGAAGGGTCACTATGAGTCAGAATTGATTCCATGGCAATGTACTTGGTTTGGTTTTGGAATGGCTAATGTGATAGTTAAGTCAACTTGGCTGGGCCTAGTTGAGTGGTGCAGCAGCTGGTGGTAGTTATTCCCCATGATGAAAATGGCAATCAACTCCATGGTGGAATCTACTACAAGCAGTTGAGTGGCTGCTTTAGGGATGTGGTCTACTTCCCATATATAAAAAGCAGCTTTGGGAATGGTCTCTAGCTTATGGCACACTTGAACGCTGCATGTAGCAGTGTCATTGTTCAGCAGCCTGCCTTGCTCTGCTGTTCTTTGGACTTTCAATGGACTTGAATCAATGGCTTGCCTTGTTTGGTAACATTGGTACTGTGCCATTTTATTTGTCAAACTTGGGCTTGTTAGCCTCAGCAGCCAATAGCTGCCGGAGTGAAGAGGTGCCTCTAGCTTCAGTAGGCTGGGAGCAGGAGGCATAGCTTAAGTCCAAGGTTGAGGGGCTTTCACACAGGCCATAGAGTCTGGCACTTTGAACTCAGACTTAAAGCCTCCAAATTGTAAGAATAAATTCCTGTTTGTTAAAGCCATCCCATTTGTGGTATACTCTAGTCAGAGTGGCACTAGATAACCAAAATAGCTAATGATCATGAACATTTCTTCATGTGTTTGTTGACTGTGTGAATATCCTCTTTGGTGAAGTGTCTATTCATGTCTTCAGCTCTTTTTTTTTTTTTTTTTTTAATTGGATTACTTGTCTTTTTGTTTTTGAGGTGTTGGAGTTTTCTATAAATTCTAGAGATAAGTCCCTTGTCAGATATTTAATTGCCAAATATTTTTTCCCAATCCATAGGTTCTCTTTTGGCTCTTTTGAAAAAGTCTTTGGAAGCACATAAAATTTTAATTTTTAGAAGGTCCCATTCATCTACTTTATCTTCTGCTATTTGTGCATTTTGGGTTACACTTGATAGTGTATTTATATCATAGATTAGTGCCCCTAAATTTGCCCCTATTTGTTTTCTTGAGGAACTTTATAGTTTTCATTTCACATTTAAGTCTTTGATACATCTGGAATTAGTTTTTTGTATGGTGTGAGGTACAGACCTTGTTTCATTTTTCTGCAAATGGATATCCAGTTTTGCCAGCATCATTCGTTAAAGGACCATATCTTCCCCCATTTAATGGATTTCAGCCCTTTGTCAAAAATCAGCTGACCATAGGTTGATGGATCTATTTTTGGGTTCTCAATCCTGTTCCACTTGTCTATGCATCTTTTGTTGTATCATCACCACTGTTTTTACTACTGTGGCTCTATAGTAGGTTTTGAGATCCAGGAGTGTGATACTTCCTACTTTGTTTTTCTTATTCAGTAGTGCTTTGCTTATCCAATGTCTCTGTCCTTTCCACATAAAGTTGAAAAACAAACGAACAAACAAACAAACAAACAAACTCAACTCACAACTGTTGAATTGGATCTGATTTATAGCAACCCCTCCTTGGCTTTCTGAGTCAGTATCACTACACAAGTAGATTGCTCAAACTTTCTTTCAAGGAGTGGCTGGTGGGTTTGAACAGCTGGCTTTCTGGTTAGCAGCCAAATGCCTTGGGCACATATAAAGTTAGTGATTGTTTTTTTCATATCCTTAAAGAATGTTGATGGGATCTGGATTGGGATTACATTGAATGTACAGATTGCTTTGGGGAATTGACATTTTCACAGTGTTCAGTCTTCTTATCCGCAAGCATGATATGTTCTTCCATTTAAGTAGATCTCTTATGTTTTCTTGAAGTAGTCTTTTGTAGTTTTCTTTGTTCATATCTTTTGTGTCCCTGGTAAGACTTATTCCGAAGTATTTTATTTTATTTTATTTTTTGGTAGCTATAGGATCTGACTCCACAGCAGTAACTTTGGTTTGGTTCATTGTAAATGGTATTGATTTCCTTATTTATTTTTCAGCAATCTCTTTGCTGGTCTAGAGAAATCCAACTGGTTTTTTCAGTGTTGATCGTGTATCCTGCCATTATGCTAAATCTCTCAATTAGTTCCAGTAGGTTTTTGGCTGAGTCTCTTGTGTTTTCCAGGCACAGGATCATATCATCAGCAAATAGGGATATTTTGACTTCTTCCTTACCAATTTGGATGCCTTTGATTTCCCTTTCTTGCCTTATTGCCTTGGCTAAGACTTTGATACACTGATGAATAGAAGTGGTGATAGAGGGCATCATTGTCTGGTTCCAGTTTGCAAGGAGAATAGTTTCAGTCTCTCTCCATTGAGAAAAATGTTGGCTATTGGTCTTGCATATATGCCCTTTATTGTGTTGAGGAACGTCCCTTCAATTCCTGATTTGCCGAGAGTTTTTACAAGGAACGGGTATTGGATTTTTATCAAATGCCTTTTCTTCATTGATTGTTATGATCATGTGATTGTTTTCCTGTGTTTTATTTATGTGATGGATGACATTGATTGTTTTTCTAATATTGAACCATCCTTGCATATCTAATATGAACCCCACTTGGTTATAATATATTATTTTTGGATATGTTGTTGGAGTCTATTGGGTAGGATTTTATTGAAGGTTTTTGTATCTATATTCATGAGAGATATTGGTCTGTAGTTTTCCTTTTTAGTGGTGTCTTTGCCTGGTTTTCTTATCAAGGTTATGCTTGCTTCATAAATTGAATTTGAATGTATTCCATCTTTTTCTATGTTCTGGAATAGTTTGAGTAGGATTGGTGTCAGTTCTTCTTTGAATATTTTGTAGAATTCTCCAGTAAAACCATATGGGCCAGGACATTTTTTTGTTGTTGGTAATTTTTTTATGACCTGTTTAATTTCTTCTTTTGTTATGGGTCTGTTCAACTTTTTTCACCTCAGTCTGTGTTAGGTAAGTAGTATGTTTGTAGAAATCTGTCCATTTCTTCCAGATTTTCAAATTTGTTGGGGAACAGTTCTTCACAGTATCTTGATATTATCCTTCTTATTTCAGTTGGTTCTCTTGTAATGTCACCCATTTTGTTTCTTATCCGTGTTATTTGTATTTTCTCCCTCTTTTCCTTTGTTACATTTGCCAGTGGTTTGTCAATTTTATTAATCTTTTCAAGAAACCAACTTATAGTCTTGATTTTTTTAATTGTCTATTTTCTGTTTCATTTATTTCTTCTCAAATCTTGATTATTTCCTTTCTTCTGGTGACTGTAGGCTTCTCTTGCTGTTCTTTTCTGATTGTTGGAGATATTGGTTTAAACTGTTGATTTTGTTTCTTTCTTTTTTTAAATGTGTGTATTTATTTCTATAAATTGGCCTCTGAGCACTGCTTTTGATGTGTCCCAAAGATTTTGGTATGTTGTGTTTTCATTCTCATTTGATTCAAGGAATTTTTTTAAGTTCATTTTTTTATTTCTTCTCTTGCCCAGTCTTTGTTAAGGAGGTGTTGTTCAGTTTCCATGTGTTTGCTCCTTTTCTCTTGATCTTCCTATTGTTGATTTCTAATTTGATAGCATTGTGATCTGAGAAGATGCTTTGCAGTATTTCAATGTTTGTAAATTTATTAAGGCCTAACTCATGGTCTATCATGGACAATGTTCCATGTGCACTGGAAAATAATGTATATTGTGCTGTTGTTGGGTGAAGTGCTCTGTAGATGTCTATAAGGTCAAGTTGGTGGATTGTATTGTTTAGTTCTTCTGTGTCTTTGTTGAGTTTCTTTCTAGTTGTTCTATCTTTCATCGAAAGTAGTATATTAAAATCTCCCACTGTGACTGTGGTGTCATCTATTTGTCTTTTCAATTCTGTTATAGTTTGATTTATGTATTTTGGGGATCTTTCATTGGGCCCATAGATATTTATTATGGTTATATCTTTTTGTTCTATTGATCCCTTAATTATTATATAATGTCCTTCCTTGTCCCTTATGCTGGTTTTGGTCTTAAAGTCAATTTTATGAGAAATTAATATTGCCTCTCCTGCTCTTTTATGGTTACCATTTGCTTGATATATCTCCTGCTCTTTTATGGTTACCATTTGCTTGATATATATATATATATATTTTTTTTTTCTTCTAACCTTTGATTTTTAGTGTATTTTTGTCTTTCTCTCTAAGTTGTGTCTCTTGTAGACAGCATATTGTTGGGTTATTTTTCTTATCCAGTCTGCAATGCTCTATCTATTGAGTGGTGCATTTTATCTGTTTACATTCAGGGTAATTATCGACAAGTATGAATTAGTTGCTGTCATTTTGTTATGTGCTTTTTCATGGTGTTGCTGATTTCTTTGTTCCATATAATTTTCTGTGCTGAGCTCATTCTGGTTATGAATTGTGTTATCCTTTCCTTCATTGCTGTTGTTTTAATATTTGCTAAATATTTGTGCTTGTCCTCTGTTTTTATTGTGATGTGAAGACTTGTCATTTTTCTTTGAGGTTATTCTGTGATTTATATTTTTCTCCCTGAGTGTAGAACACTCCATTCTATCTTGCAACTCTCTTTACTTCTTCATCATTTAGAATTTCTTTAACTACCCTATTTTTCCTCTCTTTTTGGTTTGTAGTTGTCCTCATTTGGCAATTGATGTTTCTGGTTCCCTCTTTACAATCTTGTAACCTTATTTTACTTTAGATACTTCATAACTGGATTGGTTTCTGGGTTATGTCATCATGTATATTAATAATTGGTTGTTGTTTGCTGTTATTGGTTCTCTGTCCAAAGGTCTCCCATTAGTATCTATTGTAAAGTTGTTCTGGTTTTAACAAATTCCCTTAATTTCTGATTATGTGGAAATCTCTGAATTTCACCATCATGTATGAGAGACAATTTTGCTGGGTATATAATTCTTGGTTGGAAATTTTTCTCTTTCAGGATCTTATATCTATCTTCCCATTGCCTTTTCATTTGCATGGTTTCTGCTGAGAAATCAGAGCTTAGTCTTTTTGATTGATCTTTGTAGGTAACTTTTCATTTTTTCCATGTTGCTTTCAGGATTCTTTCTTTGTCTTTGACTTTGGTGAGTTTGATTATGATAGGTCTTGGTGATTTTCTTTTGGTGTCTATCCTATTTGGGGTTTGTTGGACTTCCTGAAGGAATATAGTTTCATCTGTTATCATATCAGGGAAGTTCTCTTCCAACAAATAATGGACAATTTTCTCTGTGGTTTTATTTTTCCTTCCTGTTCTGGAATTCTGATTACACATAGGTTTTGATGGTATCCCACATGAATTTTAGCCATTCTTCATTTTGTTTTGATCTTTTTTCTGACTGATCCCTCTCCAAAGAAGTATTCAAGTTTTTCTTTTCAATCTCATTAATTCTATCTTCCATTGATTTAACTCTACTCCTTGCCTTTTCAATGTGTTATCTATTTCTGAAAATTTAGTATTAATCTTCTGGATTTCTATCTGTAGTTTTTGTATCATGTCTAATTTTTTCTTTATTTTGTCATTTTCTTCTTGTATTTTCTTCCAAAATTGCTGTAGGGTTTTGTCTGTGTTTTCCTTATTTTTTTTCTGTGTTTTCTTTGATCTGTCTCTCAGTCTATTGAAGGTATCAAAATATAATTCTTTTGAATTCCTTATCAGGGAATTCCAATGCTTCTTATTACTCAGGGATGTGTTCTGGGTCTCTATCTTCCTCCCTTATTTCTACTAATTTATCTTTCTTCTTTGTGTGCACTGTGATGGTCAGTTGTCTCTGAGACATTGTGACTTTGTTGTATTTATATTTCATTGGTGATTGTATGTTGGAGTTATTTGCCCAGATTTTTTTTTTTTTAATGTATCTGGGTAAGCAGGGTACTGTGCTCCTCTATTTGCTGGTTGGCAGCATTTATGTACTCACCACCTGTCTCTGGGTGGGTGTGATAAATAATGAGAATGGTTGCACAGATCTCTGTTAACTGTTCATGAAGAACAGTTAAGGGTGAGTTAGGCTCTTATTGGTGGTTGTGTATCATTGACCAGTTGGTACACAAGGAAGTGGTTGCTCTCAGTCAGTAAGGGAAGCTATCAGAGATGCTGGTGTGGTTGGGTCATATGTACATGATTGCTGCCTTCCACTCAGTTAGATGAAAACAACAATTAAAAAAAAAATCCAAAAAAGAAAAAGCAAGAGGACAAAAAACACACACTGAATAAACATACAGGAACAATCACAAAAAGAGAAAAAGAAAAAGAGGAAAGGCAATAAATGAGAGAAAATATTTACAGCAATATTTTAAAAAACCAAGTGAAATAGGAATAGAAAAAAAGGGGTAAGAAAAAAAAAAAAAACCCTGCAATACCTGTGGAGTGGGGAATAAGAAAAAAGATTAGAGTATAAGAATAATGAAGAAAAATAGGAAAAATGCCAAAAGAAAAACAAGGAATGGGGAGAATCACAAGAAAGAAAAGGGAAGAAGGGAGAAGGGAAGAAGAAAGAATAATAATAAAAATAATGAAAATAATAATGATTTTAAAAAAGACAAAAGCAAACAAACTAAAGAAAAAAGATAAGGAAAGAAAGCTGAGCAGGGCAGGGCAGGGCAGGGCAGGACAGGGCACCCAGGCTCTCTCAGAGCACACAGACTGGGATGGAATTCCTGCTGGCCCAGAAGGTGAGTGGGAGTGAGGGATGGCCACACCTCTATTCACCAAGAGGGTGTGGTGTGGGGTATAAGAATAATAAGGGGAATATTGCACCTTTCCAGTCCTCAGTGTTCAGTATGTCTTGTGGTCCCTGGCAAGTGTAGCCTATTCGTAGGTCCCTGGAATCTGAGAGAATGTTGTTACTTTAAATATCCAAAATGGTCAAACTACTTGTAAACATTCAAAATAGCTGTGCCCTCCTGACTGCCAAAAGTCCACAGCTCAGCCTGTCTCCCTCTTTGCTGCTTCCCATTTTTTTTCACCAGCCACCAGTGCAGTTCCCCATGCAGCCCCTGGCTAGCAGGGCTGATTTTTATGTTAATTCTTAGGTCCTAACACCATTTGCTAGGAGCTCTGGTGGCATAGTCCCTAAGGCATTTGACTGCTAACCAGAAGGCTGGCGATTCAAACTCACCAGCCACTCCTCAGAAGGAAGATTAGACAATCTACTTCCGTAGCGATATCACTTTGGAAACTCAAGGAGGGGTCACTATGAGTTGGATCTGCTATGAGTTAACACGGCATGCTAATATCCTAGCTGTCTGTGCTGTCAGGATCTCTGACAGTCTACAGGTTCCACTACTTTTTGGGGTTTAGTTCACTTCTGTATCCTTCCTTTCAAAACTCAGGACCCCAGGATTATGCTCTATATCTGTGTTAATTAGTTTCTCTTTTCTTTGTTGAAGTGGGTCTGTGTAGTTTGTCTACCATTCCACCATCTTACCAGAACTCCCAATCTAAAGATGGATTCTTGATAGTAGAATTAATGTAACATATTTACAAGTTGATGTTGGATGAATCTGTGATGATATGGTAATAAAATTTATTTATAATATTTTTATGTAGAGCAGCTTAAGAAATAAGGTTGATGACACAATAGACCCTCTTCATTATTTTAAAACTGATAACATTATTTGCATTAGATACTTTCCCATTAGAACATACAGGTGTTGTGAAATTCCTGCCTAGAGAGATTACAGATCTGTGCAAAGCTCTACCAGGACATAAGAACCCTATTCCTGTCAAGTGTATCCCAACTCTTAGCAATCCTGTAGAGCAGAGGAGAACTGCCCCATAGGGTTACCAAGGCTGTAAATCTTCACAGAAGCAGACTGCAACATCTTTCTCCCGTGGAGCTGCTGGTGGATTAAAACCACTGACCATTCAGTTAACATCTGAATGCTTAACCACTGTACCACTGAGGATCCTTACCAAGACATAAATACTTAGGTATTTTGTCATCTCAATTAAGTGCTATATACATTTTCTTTTGTGCTGTGCTCAGCTGTGAGACATATCTTATCTCCTTGATTGCTTCTTAATTGCAGTAACGTATTTTCTCCATCTTTATTCATCACAAATCTAAGGGCTCTGAAATATCTTGTTGGTGCGCAATAAATTTGAGACTAGTTGAGCAATTATTTCCTTACGAATGAACCTGAGCTACCAGAGGCAGGAAGGAACATGCAATAATAACCAGCATGTCTCTTCTAGGATGTAATGACACACTAACATCCCTGGAGTTCTAATCTTTTATCTGTTGTTCAAGATAATGAAACAAATCTGCTCACTTCTATTTCTTTTTTTTTTTTTCAAGACTGCAGTAAAATATGTCATTATCCAGTATGCTCTAGATGTTGTAAATATCAATTGCATAAAAGGATACAATCTTTAAAACTATTTTGATGCTGGCCAAAGGTAAATACACAAACACGTGGAAGTACTATGTTTTTAATATATCTTTGCTAATAACACCTAGTACGTGGGGTACACTTAGTAGAATGTTCCTGTGCTTAATTCCTAGAGAAAAGCTCTGCTCTTTCACAATCAAAACTTAAATCTCTATCCCTTTTTAAACTGGGCCTCAAAGATATACTCTTTATTTTCTTGTTTTCAACAACTCTTGAAGGAAAATGAGCATTTATGGCTTATCTAGGCAGTAGATGTATGGTTTGGAGGGGGCTGGCAGTATGATGACAGCAGAAATCAAAAGAACATATTCAGTAGGCTGAAGTGAAAACTATTAAGTTTTGGTGTGGGTGTGCTTATTCCTGGGAGGGTAGCAGCTTCATAACATCAGATAAAAGAACAGGTAGCAGGAGGGTTTCATGTTCTCACCCTAACTCTGTTCATGTTGACACAGGAGCTGCTTGCTGTTTAAGGTTGTTAAGGTGGAGTTTTCCATTAAAAAAAAAAAAAAAAAAAAAAGGAAGAAAATCCTTTCAGGGACACCTGCATTCTATTTACTGTGGTGGAAACATCAGAGTATTTCTGTGAGTGATTCTAAGCTAGATCTTAGAAGAAAATACCTCACTGATATTAGAGCAAAATGGCCTACTTGTTGACCCCATTAAAACAAACCAAAAACATATTCACTTTAGTTTTTCTTTGCAGGTTAGGGAAAAGATAGCATATAGGAAAGGGAAGATTATAAGAGTTTCTTAATCACACATTTTCTAGCTTTGCTTGCTGTACTCAGGCAGATGAGGTGTTTCAAGCCGGGTGGCCAACAGCAGCAAGGTACAAAGGGGAGCGGATACCTAGGGCTCTTTGCGTACTGAGGGGGGAAGCAGGAATCAGGTGGAAGGGCAGGTCCACTTTCAGCTCTGAGGGCTGTGGGCACAATGAGGGGAGTTTGGAGCCAGTGCGCTCATTAGTACCTGGCTATGACTGCAACCAACCTGATGGCAAACAGGCTATCAAAGCCCTTGTCAGCACTCCTGAATGGGACAAAGAAAAGGCGCATTAATGATTAACTCTGCTAAAAGCTCTGGCTTTTGTATTCCATGGTGCCTGGCCTATCTGGCTGCCATGTGACCAGCCGGGCCATTTTCTCTCAGATTGGTGAAAGCTAGTGAGCAAACACAGGTGGTTCCGAGTCCGCTGTGCTGTCAGGGACAACCACAGACAGCATCAGCTATGCTGGCAAAATGAGTGACTCTGTTTGCCTCCAGTTCTGCTTCCTGGTGATCCAACTTTCTAAGTCAAATGTCATTTTGCACTCATTCTCAACTCTTCACAGAAGGTGCTAAAAAGGGGAAAAGCTCCCCACCCCTGTAAGTGGGAAAGGGAGACACACAGCACTGTGTTCTTTGAACCCCTCAATAACATCTGGTGACCAAAGGCAGAGGCTGGGTAAACTAATTAAAACTTTTCAGGTCTTTAACTCTTTGCAATAGCAAACTTCTCAAAGGGAAAAATTTTTAGCGATCCTACTAAATAGGCTAGTCACAAAAATGACATCACAAACCTGTTAGAATGCACCCCACTCAGCACCCAATGGAAAGGGCTGCTCTGAGACAGCTCTTTAGAATCAGCACCAATACTTGTCCTTGGAGCCCTTGCAAGGCTGACCTTGTCTCGTCATCGTGGTTCAGAGTCAAGGTCCCTCTAGTGGTACTATTTGTTTAAACGCATTTTTTCCCTGGCCCATATCTGGCCGATTTTCTTGTCTTATGCAAATATTTATATGTGTGTGTTATTGCATGCTGCTTCAACTGCTCACAATCACACCAGCAACCATAAAGCACAGATTATCAGCATGAGTTGATAAAGGCCCCTTGAGTCAACACCAGAAATGAACAGAAAATGAAATAAAGTTATAAAAAGAGGACAGCATAAATGTCTACAAAGAGTATATCAGTCTGCAGATATTCAAGTAATTAAGTACAATAGGAAGATGTTTTTATGCAAACTAACAGTCCCACTGAAATGATTGCCAATGTTGGATATTTACGTATATCATTCTGCTGGATTCTAAGTTAAAGGGAAAAAGCAAACAAATAAACAATCCCTGCTGGACTTTCCATTTGGGCACATCTCAGAGTACCCAATGCCAGATCAAATACAGATGCCATATATGGGCATCACTGACATTTTCCTGAACGATGCTGACCATAGAAGGAGCTTGAGAAGTCTCCAGCCCTGAACAGCCTGGCACACAGATATAGATAATATCATTTTACTTTTACTCAGATAAAGATAATATCATTATAGGCCCCAGCTGCTGGGGAGACTGTTACCCTGGGTAGAAGCAGAATTTTCACCTGATACAAGGGAGACCGTGTTTAATTCCTGGCCCATTTACCTCATGCATAGACACTGCCCATATTCAGTGGAGGATATTGTTATGTTATATGTTGTTATGATGTTGAATAGGTTTTGGTGGAGCTTCCAGACTGAGACAGACTAGGAAAAAAGATCACTCCTTGGAAGCAAGACTGGACAATCTACTTCTGTAGAGATACTGGCTCAGAAATCCAAAGAGGGTTTGCTATGAGTCGGAACTGATTCGTTGGCAGTGAGTTGTTTTTTTGAAACTTTTGAAAATCAGTCAGTGAAAATACTGTGGATCACAAAAGTCCAAGCTGAAATCAAGCATGGGGATGGGGAATGAGCAGGCAGTGTTACATTTGTTGTTTATTGGGACACCATAAGATAGGGTGATAACAACAAGTAGTTAAAAACAACAAGAAAAACAAAACAGGGCTGATTTCAATATCATCAAACAATTTCAGCTGATAATTGTTTTTTTCGCCTAATAATTGCCTTTTCCTTTGGAAATACAGATGGATGACATCACTCTTGCATGATATTTAGGCCACAAGAATCATAGTTAAGTAAATATAGTTTTAGTAGCCAAACCAGAAATAAAAGATTATAAGGACAGCTGTTGTGGAAACTGACATATGTTGTTGTTACTGTTAGGTGCCATTGAGTCAGTTCCAATTCATAGTGACCCTATGTACAAAAGAATGAAACAGTGCCTGGTCCTGTCCCAGTCTCACAATACTGCTGTACCTGAACCCATCATTGCAGCCACTGTGTCAATCCATCTCACTGAAGGTCTTCTTCTTTTTCGCTGATCCTACACTTTACCAAGCATGATATCCTTCTCCAGGGAATGGTCCCTTTTGACAACATGACCAAAGTAGATGAGGTAATGTCTGGTCATTCTCCTTTCCAAGGAGTATTCTGGCTGCACTTCTTCCAGCACAGATTTGTTTGTTCTTCTAGCAGTCCATGGTACTTTCAGTATTCTTCACCAACAGCACAACTCAAAAGCATCAACTCTTCGTTGGTCTTCCTTATTCACTGTCCACCTTTAACATACACATAAGGCAATTAAAAATACCATGACTTGGGTTAGGCACACCTTAGTATTCAAAGGGGGACAGAGGAGGAGTCAGCCGCAGGGACCAAGGTAAGGGTGGTAGGAGAGGTTTCCAACAGGGAGACAAACTTGTCTGTCAGTTTGTCCTACCGTGGTAATGTGTTGATGTGAGTTTTCAGGCTGAGCCACTGGTGTTTCAAACCCAGCGGGATGCACTTGGTGCACAGGTATCAGCCCAGCTTACAGACTGAGACAGACTAGGAAGAAGGAAGAGGCCATCTACTTCTCAAAGATTTGGCCAGGGAAAAACTTATGAATAGCAAAGAAACACTGTCTGATGCATTACTGCACAACTTTATGAATAGTCCAGTTAGGTTAGAAGGATCTCAAAATAGGACTGGGAAAGAGCTGCATCATCAGAGTAAATCCATCCTTACTCATATGGATAAGGTAAAGCTTTCGAGACCTCCATTTGCTGATGTGGCACCACTCAAATTGATAAGAAACAGGTACAGACATTCATTAATCATCAGAACACGGAATGTATGAAGTATGAATCTAGGAAAATTGGAATTTGTCAAAAATGAAATGGAACACATAAAAGTTGATATCCTCAACATTAGTGAGCTGAAATTGACTGATTTTAGCCATTTTGAGTCAGACAATGATATGATCTACTATGCCGGGAATGACAGTTTGAAGAGGAATGGCATGGCATTCATTACCACAAAGGATGTTTCAAGATCTGTCCTGAAGTACAATGCTGTCAGTGATAGGATAATATCCACACACCTACAAGGAAGACCTTTTAATATGACTATTATTCAAATTTATGCACCAACCACCAAAGCCAAAGATGAGGAAATTGAAGATTTTTTTATCAGCTCTACAGTCTGAAATTGACCGAACATGCAATCAGGATGTGTTAATTATCACTGGTGACTGGAATGCAAAAGTTGGAAACAAAGAAGAATCACCAGTAGTTGGAAAATTTGGCC
>NW_006921856.1:3436925-3443920 GCF_000298275.1 Orycteropus afer afer | reverse complement strand
CACAAGCCATGATATTTCCAATTGCCTCATATGCATGTGAGAGCTGGACAATGAATAAGGAAGACCAAAGAAGAGTTGATGCTTTTGAATTGTGGTGCTGGTGAAGAATGCTGAAAGTACCATGGACTGCTAAAAGAACTTACAGATTTGTCCTGGAGGAAGTGCAGCTGAAAAGCTCCTTGGAAGTGAGAATGGCCAGACTTCATCTCACCTACTTTGGTCATGTTGTCAGAGGGGACCATTCCCTGGAGAAGGATTTCATGTTTGGTAAGGTGGAGGGTCGATGAAAGAGGGGAAGGTCTTCAACGAGATGGATTGACATGGTGGCTGCGATGATGGGCTCAAGTATAGCAGGGATCATGGAGCTGGTGTGGCATTGGGCAGTGTTTTGTTCTGCTATGCATGGGGTCGCTATGAGTCAGAAATGACTCGATGGCACCTAACAACAACAACAAGTATTCAAAGAGACATTTTTGCTCTTCAGCACTTTTGTAGCAGATTTGCGCAGTGCAGTATGTCATCTGATTTCTTGACTGCTACTTCCATTGCTGTCCATTGTGAAAAAAAGTAACATGAAATCTTCGACAACATCAATGTTTTCTCCATTTATTGTGATGTTGCTTATTGGTCCAGTTGTGAGGATTTTTGTTTTCTTTATGTTGACGTGTAATCCTTACGGCAGACTGTGTTCTTTAATCTTCATTAGTAAGTGCTTCAAGTCATCTTCAATTTCAGCAAGCAAGGCTGTGTCATCTGCATGTCTCAGGTTGTTAATGAGCCTTCCTCCAGTTCTGATGCTATGTTCTTCTTCATTTTGACATATAGAAACATTCTTATGTGACGTAACTGAAAATTCAACTATAGGTCTTATTCCCCAAGGCTTTTATCCCCTTTATGTTATTTAACAATTAAAAAACATATAACTGCATTCTTAAAATTCCTATGAAATTTAAGAGTACAGATAAAGTACCATATAACATGCACTGATAAAATGTAATTGAAATTTGAATAATAATTCCTGACTGATTTTTGTCAGGAAACTACTCTTTCACATATCTATAGGAGTTTCCAAGTTATTTATTTATTTATTTTGAAAAATTTAATATCTGAATTGGCACAAAATTCCAAACAGAAAAAAGAAAATATAAAATATTAACAGCAAAAAGATAAGCTAGCACTTATAGGATGTTTACCATGTGCTAAACACCATTCTAAGCACTGTTCATATATTAATTATTTGACCCTCACAAAAAACCCATATGTGCTGTCAATATCCTTAATTTACAGGGTGGATAAGTGACTTACCCAAAGTCCCACAGTTATTGAGCAATACATTTGTCATTCATCCTAAGCAACCTAATTTCCAAAAAAGGTAAAGATTTAGTCTCCCTCTCACCACTGTGCTCCAGTCCTTAAGTGTTCATCAGGGTATTTTTCTAGATGTAATAATATATATATACATATACGTATAAACATGCACATGTATAGAACTGTAGATATGCAGAACTGTGCTCCACAGGGTTTTCAATGACTGATATTTCTGAAGTAGGTTATTACAAAGTCTTTTTACTAAGGAAACTACGGGTGGACTGGAACTCCCAACTTTTTGGTTAGTAGTTAAACATTTTAACCATTTGCACCAGTTAGGGATGGATACGTACATACATACACACATACATATACACACACATATATATATATATACTTTGTATGTTCTTTTTAGGTGTTGTAGAGTTGGCTCCAATTCACAGTGACCCTACATACAATAGAACAAAACAGTGCATGGTACTGTGCCATCCTCAAAATTGTTGCTATGTTTGAGACTATTGTTGCAAACACTGTGTCAATCCATCTCTTGAGAGTCTTCCTCTTATTCTCTGACCCTCTACTTTACCAAGAATGATGTCTTTCTCCAGGAACTGTTCCCTCCTGAAAACATATTCAAAGAATGTAATAGTAAGTCTCATGATCCACACTTCTAAGGAGTATTCTGGCTATATTTCTTCAAAGATTGAGTTTTTCGTTCTGGCAATATATTCAATATTCTTTGTCGATACAATAATTCAAAAGCATCAAATTTTCTTCAGCCTTCCTTATTTATTGTCCAGCTTATGCATGCATGAGGCATTTGAAAATACCATGGGTTGGGTCAGGTGCACTTAAATCCACAAAATGACATCTTTCATTTTCACAATTTAAAGAAGTCTTTTGGGGCAGATTTGTCCAATGCAATATGTTGTTGAGTTTCTTGTCTGCTACTTCCATGGGTGTTTATTGTGACTCAAGTAAAATGAAATCCTTGACAATTTCAACCTTTTCTCTGTTTATCATGATGCTGCTTATTGGTCGAACTGTGAGGATTTTGATTTTTTTTTTTTATGTTGAAATGTAATTCATCTGACGTCTTTGATGTTTATCAGTAAGTGCTTCACGTTTTTGCTTTCAGCTAGCAAAGTTGTGTTGTCTGCATATTGCAGATTGTGAATGAGTCTTCCTCCAATCATGATGCCACTTTTTTCTTCATATAGTCCAGCTTCTTGGATTATATGCTCAGCATATAGATTGAATAAGTATGATGAAATGATACAACCCTGACACACACCGTTCCTGATTTTAAACCATATAGTATACCTTTGTTCTGCTGTTCAGGCTCTGCATAAGCACAATTAGGTGTTCTGGAATTCCCATTCTTCACAATTTTATCCATAACTGGTTATTATCCACACTGTCTAATGCTTTTGTGTAGTCAATAAAACACAGGTAAACATCTTTCCAATATTCTCTAAGCAGCAAGATATCCCTCATTCCACATCTTCTTCTGAATCTGGCTTGGGTTTCTGGCAGTTACCTGTTGATGTACTACTGCAACCATGTTTTTGAAATATCTTTAGCAAAATTTTATTTCTGTTTCATATTAACAACATTGTTTGATAATTTTCTGCATTCTGTTCAGTCATAGTTTTTGGAATGGTCATAAATATGAACCTCTTCCAGTTCATTGGCCAGTTAGCTGTCTTCCACATTTCTTGGCATAGATGAGTGAGCGTTTCCAAGGTGGCATCTATTTGTTGAAAAATCTCAATTGGCAGTCCATTAATTCCTGGAGCTTTGGTTTTGGCCAATGTCTGTAGCACAGCTTGGATTTCTTCCTTCAGTACCACCAGTTCTTGATTATATGCTACTTTCTGAAATAGTTGAGCATTGAACAATTCTTTCTGGTACAGTGACTGTGTATTTTTCCATTTTCTTTTAATGCTTTCTGTGTCATTCAATATTTTACTCAAAGAATCCTTTAATATTGCAACTTGAGGCTCGAGGTTTTTCTTTATTTTCAAAACATAAATGCTAGTATATTATTAACATTGCTCTGTATCTGACTTTTTTCAATTGCAGATCACTGCTAAGTTCAGTACATACATATCATCTTAGTTATCTAGTGCTACTATAACAGAAATACCACAAGTGGATGTCTTTCACAAACAGAAATTTATTCTTTCACAGTTTTAGGAGGCTAGAAGTCTGAATTCAGAGCGCCAGCTCTAGGAGAAGGCTTTTTCTCTCTGTCCACTCTGAAGGAATGTCCTTGTCTCCTTTGAACACCTGTGGGCCTGGTTTTTCCTGGAGATATCTGTGTGTCTTGGTATTAATCTTTCCCTGGATCTAGGAGGTTCCTGCACAGGGCGTCTGGGTGTGAAGGACATGCTCCACTTCTTGCTCTTCTTTCATGTTGGTGGTCTCACAAAAAACCAAACTTACTGCTGACTCATAGTGACCCCTCATTGGGTTTCTGAGGCAGTATCACCACAGATGTAGATTGCCCAGTCTTCCTTCTGAAGAGCAGCTGGTTGGTTTGAACCATGAGCCTTCTGTTAGCAGTCAAATGCCACCAGAGGGTCCCTGTTTTTCTGCTTACTTCTCTCTCCTTTTATCTCTTGTAAGATAAAAGGTGATTCAGGCCGCATCCTAGAGAAACTTCTCATATCAGATAAGGACTGTGTCCTGAGCATCCCACTCTAATCCCCTTACATCAGCAAGTATAATCAAAGCAGTTTGCATCATGGGGGATGATTACATCATTACATAACTGCCAAACCCCTGAGAATCAGGGCCTAGTGAAGTTGACACATATTTTTTGGGAACACAGTTCAATTCATTATATATGTTCTTGGTCTTAGTGGTTGTGAAGTAAGCGTATGATTGTACTTTGTTAAGGAGTTCCATGTCAACATACCAATAGATCACTTTCCATAATTTGGTATCACTTAGAGTTTTATAATCAATATCCTTAATATTGATATTTACATAATATCTTTTCATAAGTGTTTTTGTAGTTCAATTTTAAGGATTCATTCTGATCTGGTCAATTTTCATTAAAGTTTTAATTGATGTTATTTTTCATTAAATATGTATTTTTCACAGTGAGTTCTTCCCTCTGACTCAACTCAAGTTGGCCTTTCATCTTTTAATTGTAATTTATCTCATACTTTATGTTTGAATAGTAATGGTAATAATATTGGGTGTTATTGTCAGAGAGATTATATGCTGTTATAATGTTTAATTATTTACTTATTACTTATTTTTTAATTGTTATTTGGGTGAAAGTTTACAGAGCAAATTCACTTTCCATACAGCAGTTCACACACACGTTGTCTCATGACATTGACTACAATTTACCCCAATGCAACAACTCCCCTCCCATTTCCTTCTGATAGTTATCTCTTCCCTCTGTCCATCACTCCATGAACTCCTGGCCCTGGAGCTGTCTCCCTGTGCATAAATAGCCCTTCTTTCTCCCATGATTGTTCTCTCCAAGGAGTGTATCTACTTCAGGTACATGTTCAACTCTTATGTCTGTCTTTTGATTGGCTGGAAGCCACAGTGTGGATTCAATTCCAGACCTGAAGGGCAGCTAGGGACCATAGACTCAGTGGTTCCACCAGTCTCTATCAGACCTGCAAACCTGTTCCCCCCGCCACACACACTTTTTTCCCCCAAATGATTTTGAGTTTTGTTCCACATTGTTCTCCCTCTTTATCCAGGATCTCCAACATAGATCCTACTCAGAGTGGTTGACAGTGGTAGCCAGGAAACATCTAGTTCTTCTGGTCTCATAGTCATATAGGCTGAGGATTGCTTGGTGTAACCGTCTCGAGGACTAATTGTTTCCATGAATCTGTGGTTTTCTTCATTCTTTTTTGCTCTGGACAAGGAGAGACCCATCGTTGCATCTAGATGGCTGCTTGCAAGCTTTACAGATCCCAGTTGCTACTCGCCTAGTAGGAGGTGGAACAATGTTTTGTTATGCCAGTTGAGCTTGATGTCCCTTGTGACTATGGTCCTGAGCCCACAGGTTCAACTACTCGGTCCCTCTGGGTAGCTGGCTGTGACCAAGAAGTGACTACAACCTTATCTCTTGTCAGCTTTACTATACCACTGGGAATTCTTACAGAACATACAAATGCACTTATAGGACCATTGTCTGCCAACCCAATACATGGTCTTGGATACACTCCCTGCTGCATAGACATACCTAATAGTTCAGCCTCTCCATGCATCTATCCACCCATATACCCGTGTTTGCCTTCACTGACAACGCAGTACTTTATGTGCAAAAGGGTTTATCTTTGTTGTCTGCATCTCCCATGTACCTCTTCATGTCTTCCTTTTCCTAAATGCCACCATGTTGATCACTTACATTTGGTACATTGCCCTTCTCCTCACCCATACCAATACTTATCTCTACCTATCTAACAGTGTTTCCTACACTACCTTCCCACTCCTGGTAACCAACAAAGAAAATTTCCTTCCATATATAAACCGTTCCTTGACTTTTAAAATAAGGGACTGATACAATATTTGTCCTTCTGTGATTGACTTATTTCACTCAGTATAATATCCTCCAAGTTCATCCACATTATGTGCTGTTTCGCAGATTTTACATTATTCTTTAGCGTTGCATAGTATTCCATTGTGTGTATGTACCATAGTTTGGTTATCCATTCCTCAGTTGATGGACACCTAGATTGTTTCCAACTTTTTGCTATTGTAAATAGTGCTGCGATGAACATGGTGTGCATATGTCTGTTTTTGTCATGGCTTTTTTAGGATTTATACCTAGTAATGGAATGGCTGGATCAAATGGTATTTCTATTTTTAACTTTTTAAGGAATCGCCATACTGCTTTCCACAGTGGTTATACCATTTACACTCCCACCAGCAGTGTAGTAGAGTCCCAATCTCTCTGCCTCCTCGCTAGCATTCGTTATTTTCTGTCTTGTTGAACATTGCTGCTAGTACTGTGGCAATATTGTATCTCATTGTTGTTTTGATTGCCTTTCTCTAATGGCAAATGATTGTGAGAATTTCTTCATGTTTGTTGGCCGCCTGAATATCCTACTTGGTGAGGTGTCTATAAATGTCTGCTGCCCATTTTTTAATTGGATTATTTGTCTTTTTGTTATTGAGGTGTTGGAGTTTTCTATAAATTTTAAAGATAAGTCCCTTGTCAGATATGTCATTGCCAAATATTCTTTCCCTCTTTGGACTCTTTTGACGAAGTTTTTAGAAGCACATAAAATTTTAATTTTTAGAAGGTCTCATTCATCTAGATTCTCTCCTGCTGTTTGTGCATTTTGGCTCATGCTTGATAGTCTATTTATGCTGTATATTAGGTCATCTAAATTTGCCCCTAGTTTTTCCTTGAGGAACTCTATAGTTTTAGGTTTCACATTTAAGTCTTTGATCCATCTGGAGTTCGTTTTGTGTATGGTGTAAGGTACAGATCTTGTTTCATTTTTCTGCAAATGAATATCCAGATTTGCCAGCATCATTTATTAAACAAACATTCTCTTCTCCATTTAATGGATTTTGGCCCTTTGTCAAAGATCAGCTGGCCATAGGTCGATGGATCTATTTCTGGGTTCTCAATTCTATTCCATTGGTGTATGTGTCTGTCATCGTACCAATACCAGGCAGTTTTGACTACTGTGGCTGTG